>NC_133352.1:13903324-14203324 GCF_030506205.2 Paramisgurnus dabryanus
GTTTTTATATGTTTTGGTAATTTTAAGGTGCATTGGGTACCCTATGCACCCACCTCAATAAAATCAAGCCCTAATTATGGATCTCTGCGGATCAGAGTACTTGTTTACAATGACAAACAAAAAGATGAGGTTTAAAAATAAAAAAACAGAACCAACGTTTTCCCTGCCAACAAAGTTGTAAAAACTAGTAAAAAATGAGCGGTGAGCAATTCCATGTGAATTCAGGCACTTGTTCACCACTTATGCCTCCAAGCAACTATCACCTGTATAATTTGACTAGAAAAGTATGTCTTAGAAAGCAATGACATTCAGTTATAAACTTCTTCACAAGAATACACAATAGGATAGATTGGTTAGTTCCAGTCCTTGGTCAATAGCTGTGTTTTATTTACGATAAAACCAAAGTCCCTTTAGGGATGTTGTGCCACTCAGCGCCCATGTTTGCAATGCCTCTGGCAGTTATTTTAGTCATACAAGTCCTATCTAATTAAATGGGGAAATACAGATATCTCTAAGGCCGCATTTAGACTGCATGTTTGAAGTGACTCATTTCCAATTTGGCACAAAACAGATATGACTCATGAATGTGTACTGTAAGCTGGAAAAAAGCGCACAGATTCCCATATTCTCAGATTGGTTTCAGGTAGTGTTGGGCGATATGCCCTATTGTGAGAACTTGCTATTGTCAGTCTGTGAGATCGCCGATACATGATAGTATCAGGGAGTGCTTCATTAAAGGCCAGGCGTGTGGCAGGGACCGGGAACAACACACTCGCTGGTTTTAAACCCCTGCGCACCTAACAACCTCTCCAGTGCAAGGAAATGTCAGAGCCGCACACATTACAAAAAAGCTCATTTACAAGCAAGAGTCCGAGTCATGTGCATTACAAGCTCAGGTGCGAGAAGGAATCCATGCCGCATGCGTCCAGGTCCAAGCAAGAGACCCAAACGCACACAATACAATGTCAGGTTTGAGAAGGAATCTGTGCTGCGCACGTTACAAGCTCTCTCGCGCAAAGTCAAACCCACAAACCCTGTCAAGCAAGCAAAAGCATGCAATGCATATGTTAATGTGAAACTATGATAATAATATTTTAAACTACATGCCAACTATCGTCATGAAGGCCCGCTATCGGCCCCATGTCTGACCATCGTCACAACCCTAGTTTCAGGCTTCATTCATGTGTGGAAATAAATCAGAATCAGATACATGCATTCACGTCTGTAATGTAAGTAAACAGATCAGATATTTCATATCTCAAAACATGTCATATGTAAAAAACACACCTTTCATTGAGGTCGGATGTGCACGGATTGGCAAGCAACTAACATGAGCCTGTACAAAACCCCTCCTAACAGGAACGTCAGTCTTGGGAGACAGGACTTCCGACGCTATATATAGTGGCAATATTAAGTGTTGCATTGTCCCCTGTTCATATTAATAGCAGTGCTCAGACTTGTCATATCCATTATCTTTGATAAAACATCTATGACCATTGCACACAACAGTTTTGTGTATCACTGCGCAGCACCCTTAGGACGCATGCACACCAAAGCATTTAAACGCGTCTAAAAACAGCAAGCGGACACCGACTGTGGGCGCTTCCCAGCATTTTTTCAGCTAAGTGCTTTGGTTGCTATGTCATTGAACGATGCGCTGATTGGTTGTTGTAACATTTGTCCTGCCCCTCCTCCACTGGGATTGGTTGTCCGAGTGAAAGTGACATTGACAAGCTGAGCTTTTCACCCAGAGTTCAGCATTTTTTTTACTCTGGGTGCTCAGTGCAGAAAGTCGGCGCTCTTGAAAAGCGTTTGTAAAAAACTTTCATTGGAAACAATCGAAAACATATGCAGACCGCAGGCAAAACCAAGTTGGTGTACACGCCACCTAAGCAATGTAAAGATATGTCTTGCTTTTCACAGTCAGTCAGGGATTATTTTTTCCAGTGGAAGGAAGACTTTTAGGCCCGGTTTCACAGATAAGGCTTAGCTAAAGCCAGGACGAGGCCCTAGTTAAATTAAGATATAAAGCAGTTTTTATAAACATGGCTTAGAAAAATATGTTACTGGTGTGTATCTTGAGACAAAACATAGCACTGGCATATTTTAAGATAAGTACGTGCAAGTTATTTGTAGTTGAGACGGCTCACACATGTGTTTTAGTCTAGGACTGCCTTAAGCCAGGGCTTTCCAACCTTTTTGTGAGCAAGGGCTACCACAATAGGTAATAGGAATCTGAATGGCTACTTTTTTGATATAGTCTACTCAAAACGTTTTTGTTTACTTGTCGATTTTATTTTATTTTATTATTTTATTTATAAACATACATAAAAGAAGCCAAGTTAATATAAAAATATGTTATAAATAAATATAAAAATTGAGGTTATTAATAGAATGTGCTATGGCGGGCATCTCACAGACTCCGTGTGGGCAGCCTGGTGCCAGCGGGCACCATGTTGGATACTGCTGCCTTAAGCCTTGTCTGTAAACCGGGGGTTAGTGATTTTACTTCATATAAGTATATAAATATTTTTATTGTGTGGTCCGCTCTGCATCATGCCTAACAATGCCCTTCTGCCATGACCTATTCACAACACAGCACCCTCATACTTTACATGTGCATAAAAGTGGATGTTTGTGTGTTGTTATGCTTATTTTATTGGTGTAAACTGGACTTTAAATGCCTTGATGGCAGTATAAAAAGTTCCATTATTGTGCATTACTATACTGTATGTGGCCTTTTGTGGTTGTTATACAGTACAGTAAAAGAAAATTTGAAATGGCTTTATATCTTTGACTGACTTACTAAAACTGCGCTCTGTAACTATAGTTAACGAACATGATCCGAATGGCAGATTTTTTGGGATAATGAGGAAAATAATATCACATTCATCACAGTGTGCATGTCATTAGAGCAGAAATGATAATCACACGTTACAGGAGCCGGTCTCAAGGGCCAATTGTTCAGGGCTTAACAAACAAGCTCTCTTACATATAAATTTGCTCAAATGTTGCCCCCCCATGGCCACAATTTTCCGTCATCATGATAAATCTTCACTAGACAAAGAACAGAAATTACACATAGTGAAGGTAAAAACCGCAGTGTCTCATGAATATGCACCTAGCCTGGTGGAGGGTAGCAGGTAGGAATGTTTTAATTGAAATAATGAATTGTCTCATCCAGTTTGGTTTGATCAAGTGTGGCCGGGCTGCCGAGTTTTCCCTCCCTGATCCAGCCCAGGCATTAATGTTGAACATTGCTTCAATAAGATATAGAAAGTCTCATTTTGCTCGCTGTCATCTTGATTTATTCTCATGTCTGTAGTCATGATACATCACCTTCCCTGCCTCCACAAAACTGTCTGCATATGGTTGCGTCTGTCAGAAAGCCTTTGAATTTGCTTGGTATAAAATATCTGCCCACAGGTTCTGCTATTCCCGACTACGGTTGAAAAAAAAACCGATCACAGACAGGAACACAGATGAATGAAAAACTACGTAAAGTCGTGCAATGATACTTTTCACCACTACGCTTTTAATTTACTTTAGCCCCGTCCAAAAATCTGGTTGCGATTTGAACTTTTTTCGGATGTTGTCATTAGGGTAAAATGCTAGCACATGCATAAATTTGTAAGCTGTTGAAATAATGCATATTTTGTTTGAATTTAGTTCAGGACTCATTTCTCATGCAATTTATTCAGTGGATTAACAGATGTTGTGGCAACCTGTTGGTTTTTACGTATCTGTCTAATGCCAGGAAACTGCTCGAAGTCTCACATGAAAACAGTCATTCTGAATCACAATGTAAGTTGTGCGTTCAGGATTACAACCATATGATGACTCCGACCTCAAGATTTGAATCATTTTCCTTATTAGTCTCTGTTTTTAAAATTAATACAGACAAATTTCCTTGTGCAAACATGTCATGTTAAAATAGCTAAACTTTGAACAGTACTATAAATTTCATTAATGATTTGTGTCTTATAAAAAATGTGACAGCTGCATATCCCAAAAGACTTTTCAAGATTAGGTTAGCAGAAAGCCCCACACCATTTCTGAAATAAACAGGTTACTTGTTGCAAAGAGGAGGACTTTTACTTTTTTAAGTAGCACCGTTTCGATCACAGATTATCTTCCTCAGTGCATGAACTCCATTTATTGATTGTTTATAAACCTGATCGAAAGTTTTTCGCAACCTTCCTGCAATGAAATCGACCATTATGAAAGCTCAGAAAGTCATCTGAAGTGCATCTAGAGATACTCAGGTGTCTTTTTATTGACTGTAATCACAGCAAACACACAAGAAAACACTAGGTCTATATATGAAGCGTTTAGATGCAAAACCCTCTGAGTGCGTCTGACTTTTATGTTTTAGTTCAGTAATTTCACTGTAATGGCAGTGAAAAGGTTATTAGTCTGTAATTAAAATGTATAATTTTTACAAATGTCATTTTGGTCATTGGTATACAAATTTGACTGTCTTTCACTGCAAAACCCTCTTAAGGGCATGCAAGCTTTAAAAAACAAAACGAGGTGGCATTTAAGGGCTTTTGCATAAAAACTCTTCATATTTTGGGAGTACAGAAAATAACCATATAGTTCAGCCTGCTGGCATCAAAAAATCCCGGCTTTAGTTAATAAAAATGAATTACATATGAATGGCAGATGGGATGGGATTGTATTTAATGAAGTGCAGGTGTTTGAGAGTAGCCTGTAAAATCTAATTGACATTTGATAGCTGTGTTTGCGTCTGATGGCCACTGTTTCACGCCCAACTAGCCTTTTAAACATGAGAATGGGAATATTGTCATGATTAATTTTTTATATTCTAAATATTGGAGTGAAATACACCGCCCACGTTTGCGTGAGTTTCACAAAATCCTTTCTTTATTAAATTTAGCCTGTGTCCTTTAGCTCTGCAGGTGTTGCTGTCTGCGGGGAGAGATTGTCTTATAGCTGGAGACAGCTGTTCCAGCGATGAGACCTGCAGTCCCCGTCTCAGGACGCTGCGGCAGTGCGTGGCCGGTAACGGCAGCATAAAGCTCGGCCCCGGGGCCCGCAGTCAGTGTGCAAACGCGGTGTCGGCCCTGCTGTCCAGTCCTCTGCACGGCTGCCAGTGTAAGCGGGGCATGAAGAGAGAAAAGAACTGTCTTAGCATATACTGGAGTCTACACCAGTCTGGCATTCATGGTGAGTAACACCAACATCTCATTAATATCTCACTAATGTCTCCCAACATCCTAATGTGTTAAAAAACAAGTTTTGTTTCCTCACAATTTCTTTCTCAAAGGAAAGAGGTTAATTTACTATGGGTGCAAAGTGTACTATTAATGTAGTAGTGCACACATTTACATGTCAATGACTGCTTAGCACACTCCAAAAATGTTTGGGTTATTTTCAACCCAGTGTTGGATCAAAAAGGGACCCAACGCTGTGTTGGGTTGTTTTAAAGCTCACGTAACACACAGTGTTTCTGCGAATCTCATTTTAGTCTTGAGTACCAATAGAGTAATATTGCATCCTATCCTTCATATCTCTGAGGAGTCTATCCGATTTATAAAAGACAGATAAGCTGTACCCGCTACTTTCCAAAAAAAAAAAAAAAAACAGAGCTCCTGGAAGTGTGCCACAGGCAGAAGGATGTTGTGTCATTTACATGTTATTCACCTACGCACCGATTGCCAACAAAACAGAGACATTTGATGCAGTTTTACTTACCATCTGTGACTCATGGCCTGGTTGGGGCCACCCCATTTCAACAAAAACCAAGTGTAAACAAACACACACGCACAAATTCACTAACTAAATCCATCGTTTCCATATTGCTGGGTTTTTGGAAGCTGAACAAGCTTAAATTTCCCTCACAAATAAAAACACACTTCTTTGGTGACATTGATTTTGTGTTGAAATGACTATTCCAGGTGAAGTGCCCATATAAGGACTTCCACTGTACTTCCTGCACTGCTTACGCAACATATTCAGTAGTTGAAAAGACGCCCTTAAGAAGCAAAGAAATACTCTGTTGTACGTTCAAATGGTTTTTTGAACCTTTGCCCATGTTTAGCATGAGGAATCCAACTCTTTAACTGTGTTATTAAGACTAAATTCATGAAGTGCAATTAGACCCCTGCCCTTAAACATTGTATAAACATTGGTCTCCTTTTTTTGGGTTGAAAATAACCACACAATTTTTACTGTAATCTGCAACTTTGTCCTCTCTGCTTTGTGGAGATTAGTCAGTCAAAAGAGAAGTTATTTATATTAAAAGAAGTGTTAAAGTTAGTCAGTAGTAAACACATCTGTTTAATTAAGTGTCAGAGAGTGGAAAATGATAATGAAAAAATGTAATAAGAAATATGTTACAGTTTTTCTTTGGAGCATTTCTCTGATCAGAAATTATTCAAAACACTTTGTTCAACCTCTCACATTATCAAGTCAGTTGTGCACAATATAAAACAGGTTTTTATTATTTTGTACATATTGCTTTTTTGTACAAATTGCAAATTGGTACATTCATGCAGTTGATTATATTGTGTTATATTATGTGTTGGTTCCAACATTTTAATAGGTGTCATTTCCGTCAAAATTATACTAGTTTTCTGTTGAATAGTCAGGGTGTCATGGTTCTGCCATCTTGTCCTTTATTTAATCTAGTCTTGTGGCAGAATCATGACAGACCCATGTTTTGTGTGGGTTCACGTGGTCTTAGTATTGATTTACTAGACCACGTGTGCCCAGTGTCTTGTCTCTTTTACCCCGCTCCCTTGTCATCCTCCTCATTGTTTGATTCCTGTCACCTGTTGCCCTCATTAGTTGTCCTCTATTTAAGATCCTTGTGTTTGTTGTCCTGGGCTTGTGCATTGTTTCTGTGTTTCCAGATACCTGTGAGTACGCTGTCTCAGTTAATCTAGTCATAGTCAAGTGTGAGTTATATAGTGTTTTGTCAAGTTTAGTGTTTAATGTCACAGTCCAGTCTTGTCTAGTTTAGTGTTCATTTAGTACCTTGTTTATGTTGTTTTGCCCCCTCTTGGGTTTTGTTTTCTGTTTATTGTACAAATAAAGTCTTTAGTGTTCTTCATCTCGGTCTGCATTTGGGTTCATTCCTTCAAACCATAACACAGGGAGTGAACTTCTCATTTAAACCGTCAAAACAAATCAGCCTGACCAGAAAGACCCCAGTCTGCCTTTATTCTTGAAACAGGAACATGTTTTTTCTTTTTTAGGGCTTAACTTGGTTGAGAATTATCCATATGCAACAGCGGAGAAAGGATTCGACTATGTACGTCTGGCCTCCATCACTGCAGGTAAGCCTATCTGTTAAATGCAAAAAGTGTTTATTAATTAATGATATGAGTTTTTGTGCACTTTAAAACACATGGGGCTCTATCTTACACCCTGCGCAATGCAGCGCAATGCGCGACGCAAGTGTCTTTTGCTAGTTTCCACCCTGCGCAATGATAATTTTCACATTTAGCGCCACGTTGTTTAAATAGCAAATGCATTTGCGCCATTTTGTGCCCATGGGCGTTCTGATGTAAAAACGAGGTGTGTTCAGGCGCATTGTTGGCGCGTTGCTATTTTGAGGCAACTAAAATAGACTACAATATGTTTTTTGTTATTTAAAGAGCGCATTAGTAATATGCGCCTATAAACGGGACGACAACGCGGGTTTGCTTATCACATACATGAATGCGCAGCAGCACAAAAAACGCTTTTAAATATGAAAGATTAAAGGATTGAATGTAAAAGATTATTATTGAGTCTTTTGGAAATAAATGAGGACCGATAAGTAAATTAATAAATGCTTTGCTTTAAACAAATGCATCTGTTTTTAAATGGTTTTTTAATGCTACCTCACGGATTTATTGTATATGATGACTCTGTACCTGTGGATATGGTGAGATGAGAAACATTTTTAAGCAATGCTTAAAAAAAACTGACGCTGTCCAAGTGCTGAAACTTGCGGATTGAATTGGTTTATTGCACATTACGCCCATAACACACCCTTTACTCATTAAAAAAAAAAGGACCAACCCTTTTCGACCATGCGCTCAGCGTACAAACCATTTTTCCTGTCGTTAAATTAGCAAAAGTGGATTCGGACACGCCCATTTAGACTTTGCGTTGTGTGCTTTAGACAATGCGCTTAGATCGTTAAAATAGGGTCCCTGGTTGGTTAAAATACATAGAAACCCAACTGTTTTGGATTATTTTAACCTATGGTTGGGTCAAACATGGACATTTTGTAGGTTAATTTAAACCAATGTTTGGGTTTGTTCATATTTTTAGAGCGTGTGATGACAAACCTTTCGTGACAAGTTACGATACATGTCGCAGAAGTAAGGCATGTTTAATTATTTCATGTGTATCTGTGGCACTCATACTTGAAAATTTAATAACAATGTTTATTTATTCCATATATTGTGTCAGACTACAGTGTGACATTGGAAAATTGAAATTGTGCCCAAGTGAAATTGAAAAGTACAAGAATCTCCATTCCTAATAATGTCACAGTGCCCCAGTGTCTTATAAACATTACATTAAAGTGTTACTGTAGTTTTTGATCTAGTGTATTGTCTTTGTATGGAGTGTACTGTATTAGCTTTACTCTGTATTAACATTTCACTGTAATATCTTTTAGTTATGTTCTTGTTTTTGTTCAGTGGTAGATTGTCTGTTTGTCAAAGCTCTGCTTTATGAGCTCTAGATGAATCAACAAAGTGAATGACGAAATTGAAAACGAGAAATAGGAAGGCATGATTGAATTAAGATTTTTTTCTTCCTCAGGTTTAACTGACCGTACGTTAGTTACTAACTGTGCTTTGCCAATAACCTCACAGTGTGTTCCTATGTAGCCACATTCAATTTGATGATGATGGAGGACTGAAAGGATTTTACGGAACGATGAGTTTCCGAAGCAATTTTTTTAATTTGTTCTTTCTTAGCTACATTCTTGAGTGGATTTATTCCACATCTGATTTCACCAAACTTTTATTATAACAAAATCAAAGAAGAACTGTAAAAGTCTCAAGTTTTATAGTGTATATGTCTGTGTTTTGTTTAATATTTTCTAAAAAGAACCATGTGCAAATTCATTAGGGATGCACCGAATGTTCGGCAACCGAAATTATTTCGGCTGAAAATAGCAAAAGACTCATTAGGCTTTCAGCCGAAAAAAGTGAAAAGACTTTATTGCATTAAAATAGCAACTAATGAATAGCTTTCTGATTAGAGAAGTGACCAGGTGTAAGGCCCTTTAATGACTGCTGGAATGTAAAAAAAATATTGTTAAATAATGTGAAATAAATAAAGTAACAAGGACATTCTGAAAATGTAACTTGTGCAATGGCGAGAAAATTTGCAGATCAATTAGGAACATGAAAAAAACGTTCGGTATTCGGTCTTCGGTTGAATTTTTCATTTTATTCTGCTTCGGCCAACAAATTTTCTTTGGGTGCATCCCTAAAATTAATCATTCAACACCATTGCTGAGTATTTTGAGCCATAAATACAGTGGTGTGAAGAAGTGTTGGCCCCCTTCCTGATATTACATTTATTTTTGCATGTTTGTTACACTTTAATGTTTCAGATCATGAAACAAATTTAATAATTAATCAAAGACAACACAAGTAAACACAACATGCAGTTTTTAAATAAAGGTTTTTATTATGAAGGGAAAACAAAATCCAAACCCATATGGCCCTGTGTGAAAAGGGCTTGCCCCCCCATTAAAACATAATCACACCTGAATTCAGTTTCTCTAGCCATACCCAGGCTTGTTTACTGCCACACCTATTCACAATCAAGAAATAACTTAAATAGGGCCTTTGAGATACAAAGAAATTCAGGAACAAATGAGAAATAAGAACCAACAGTAAAATATTGTGGTGGTGGTAGTGTGTGATGGTATAGGGCTGTTACCTTTGATTAATATTTAAATTTGATGATTAAAGTGTGACAAACATGCAAAATAATAAAAAATCAGGAAGTGGGCCAACACTTTTTCACACCACTATTATGTTTGGGTGCCACATAGACTCATCCTCCAACATTAGTACCAAATAATTAGTGCTGCAGATGCTGAAACTGCTGAATGTAGCATCTATTTACATATATATCTATGGTCTGAGATGGTGCAAAAGAGTAGAGGTGGGGACTAATTTGCATATTCATAGATCCGCATATACTAAATGAGGCAAGGGTGTGGAGTTACATTCAAGATGTTTTAAAGCATGAAGAAATTACTGTGACAAGTAAAACTTTTATTTATGATATAACTAAATAAAATTATCATCTACAGGGGGACTTGAACGTCATAGGCTTCATATGGTATTATATTGCCAAATCGGGAGACTGCAACAGTTTATTAAGACACTGATTTTCAGAAGATGCATCTTTTATTGATGCATCTATCTAAGATGCAGAGGATCATTGAAGCCCCTTAGGCTTTGTTTATATTTTCTGCCATGTCTAACTAAAATACTTGAGTTCTTTGTTGTCATATTGGCTTGTTGAAAACTCAATCCACACTACACAACATTAAGTTTTCCTTTTTTTTGCATGCATATATTACTGTAAGGCATCTGATGCTTGCTCTTTATCATGCGCCTCATAAGTTGAAGAAATGTCACAATGTACATGAGCAGGTTTTCCATCTTTTTCCGTTTCTGGTTGCTATGGCAACCGACGCAGATATACTGGAAATTGACTATACTGTCAATATTGAAAAACAGATAACACCTGGGTTCTGTTTGAACAAAGAGTTTTTCGCTCCCCACAGATTCTGAGGTTGGTATGACAACAGTGAACCGTTGTCTGGATGCAGCCAAAGCGTGCAACGTCGACGACGTATGCCAGAAACTGCGCACCGAATATGTGTCGACATGTATCAAGCCGTCTACCAAGTCGGGCCTTTGCAACCGGTCCAGGTGTAACAAGGCCCTGCGTCGTTTCTTTGACCGGGTTCCAGCGGAGTACACCCACGAGCTGCTATTCTGCCCTTGCAGTGACATGGCCTGCTCGGAGAGACGTCGACAGACCATAGTCCCCAGCTGCTCCTATGAGGGAGAAGACAAACCCAGCTGCCTCTCCCAGTTGAGGATCTGCAAGGCCGACTATGTGTGCAGGTCAGTTTCTAAAGCCTCTCTGCTTTGTGGATGATAAAGTACTGTACGGCAGTGAAACTCAAACTTTTTTGGCGTGCGGCCCCCCTTGTGTCCAGTGCATCGCTTCGTGGCCCACCAAAGAAAATGTATGACATGAAACATTCTTAAGACGTTTGAATGCTGGATCTTAAGAATTTGCTGCAGACAGATGTAAAAACCATTTTAGCCACTCATTCACAATTTATTGATTTAACTTTTGTAAGACACTTTTTGTTGTGTAAAGGCGATCGGTCATGAATATTAATGTGATTCATACCTGAGGAGATTAAGCAGCATTGTAAGGCGGGATTTGGTCCGCATGCAGACAGCAATTACAAACAATACTAAGTGCAACTGATAAAATAACCATATAATAAATAAATAGCAATAACAAAATTAATAGTCCTGTCAACTATTGCCTTAAGGCATCTTTTCATTTTTTATTCTGTACAATTTTGTTACACTCTCAGATAAAATTTACAAAAGCTATCACTGGGCGGTACCTTTTTCAAAACATACACCATTGTACTTAAATTGTGCATATTAGTATGTACTGTGTATATGAAGTTCTGTTTATCCTACAGGTCTCGTCTGGCCCAGTTTCAGTATGACTGCCAATCTGAGGAACAGTCACCCACCGGCTGCAAACAAGGAAACTATGCAGCTTGTCTCCTTGCATACACTGGACTGATAGGTAATTTATTTAGTACAATAATGTCCAAATAATGCCAAGCTGAAAGGAGAAATGGTTGCATGCACACAAAAAAGAGTGATAGAGAGCGAGATAAAGAAATTATTTTGGGGAAGGGAACAGAACACAAGGGCCCCAACTTGCCATTAATGGAGAGTGATTGGAAATCGTAGTCAGCCTGAGGTTGGAGCTGTTACTTCCCATGTGCATTAAAACTGGAACAGGGTAGATGAAATATATTTGGGGAATGTTACGCTTTGTCATTCCCGGACACAAATAAACAGATATCTTTCCACCTGTGTGTTGTCTGGTGGGAGATTGTTACACTTCAAAGGCACTTTCAAAGATCTGGAGATCCTGGAAGTCCTTTATGTAATTTGGCTTTTTGTTTGTTTACTTTACCAGGTTTTCCCAAACTTTTAATTTTACTACCCAAATAGGTATAATCTATCCCGGCACCCCCCAACATATTTTTAAATGGAAATATGAGGAAACAATTTTTTTCTCTTTTATAATTAAGTAGCTTTCATTATTCTTGTCATTTTATCAATGAAATGTAAGTGTAATTGCAATATCACAGTTTTTTGGTCATTCGTTACAAAATTCACCTTACCCCACTGTGCGAATAAATTTATTTTGTGTTATACATTGCACATCATGTAGCAAATTTGATAGATGTTATACTGTATATAAAATGCAGACTGTCCTCCGAAAATCACGACCTTATAGTTTGTTTGTGCAAGCACCATATTATTACATCAAGGTAAGTGTAAGGGATTAGTGCCTTCTAGTGCCCATCGGCTTATACAACCTGTGGTTACGTTTTAAGGATTTTTGCCGCAGATTAGAGGCATTTTAAATTCTGTATTTGTAAATGTATAAATGGTTTCATAAACATTTATGGTTTTAAAGATATTTTGGAGCATCTAACCCTAAATCCAACAACTTCTCAACCATAACAAGCATGTAAAAGTACAGTCACATGTATTTATTGCACAAATTGACAATAAAATAACAGTATAAAAGTATTACAAACAATTTGCATTGTAAACCTTACGAACTGAAGCTATACGATAACTTTATATGAAGAAATCCATGATTGCAATGCGCAGTCAAATTTCATTCAAACATAAACTGGAACATTAGAAACACTTGTTACTTTTGTCCCGCTGCTAATACTATTGTATAATGCTGAAAATGTATATTATTCTAATTTGATTTAATTAAATTTTCATAGTGTTCAAACTGTTGAAAAATGTTTCATTCTCAACTTAAGTTTGTACTGTTGGTTGCTTTTGAAACATTTGATAAAACTGAAATTTAAAATAAAAATGTAATTTCATTATTTTTACCAAGATAAATGACAAAAAAGTTTGCAGTTGCATATTAATGAGGTCATAGTCATGTATATTTAATAAAAACAAGTGTAACACAAAAATCTATCTTGTTTTGTTGTGTTACTTTTGACCCACCTGTGTGTTACTTTCATCCCAGCTGTCAGGGTCAAAAGATACAGTTCACCACTTATGTTCAATGTGAAATTACACAGAAGTTGTTTGACTTTTTGTCAAAATTCCACCTGGTATTGATAGACCACACTTGTGAGTAACTGACCACAGCAAAATATATATCTCTGTCTTAAACATTAGCTTTAAAAATTAAGTTTTTCTGAAAAATTATACTTTCGGCTCTGCTCTCCCCTACTTTTTGAAAAAAGTTGTGACTGTGTTATGCGGTGTTTTATATCACATAATAAATAAATTGGTACGTTATTTCCCCTACAGTAAATGCCTTAATAGTGTAATGTGTAATAAAATCAAGTAATCCTGTTGTGGTTTAAGTTGAAAAGCATATCTACTGTAAGTACATGTCATCATTGCAAAATTATACCCCAATGTATATTATTTTATACCGTTTCACCTGTTGGCGGGAGAGGCGCTAATTTAGTAAACGCATCTGTTGGTCATATTTGGGGGAATTGACAAACGACCAAAATGATGTAACAAAAATTGTACAATTGTACCAAAGCAATGGTATGGGTTTGAGGATAAGTTGATAAAATGTTGTGATATAATTGAATTTTATGTATAGACCCCTTCACGGTTCACGTCACAGGCGGTTCCCACTGCGCATGTCGGGGTCAGAAAAGTCATTACAGCAGATTGAGTTGCGTATTATTCGGTATCGTCAAAAATGCTTACTTGCGTCGTGGGCTTTGAAAATCCCATCAGGTCTTCAGTTACGTTTTCGCGATTCATGCAGAATCTCAAAAACAAAAAAATACAACATCTGCGGCTGCAAGCAATTAACATGCAGACTGGGACAATGCAAATATCAAAGAGGCTTGTGTTTGTAGTGCTCACTTCATTTGAGGTAAGTCATCATTTTTCAGCCCTGTTAGGTTAAATTATAAAGCCAGGATAGTATAACAGTTTGACCCCATGCTGCGCGCGCACCCGATAATCATTCAATGTTTACAAACCTTTAAGGGGTGTATATAAATTAAAAACTAAATTGTTTGTTGATTTTTTTATTCGTATTATTTACTTAAAGGAACATTATGTAGGATTGTGGCCAAAACTGGTACTGCAATCACACAACTGGCGGCCAACACACAACATGACAACATAAACATCAGTTGGGGGCTGCAACTCCACTTTTTTAATGACAATATCCTGGCCAGACCACTGTTGTCAGTGATATAAGTATTTGAAATGAAAATGATTTCTTAATGTCTAGTGACATATGGGCCATTTTATGATTAATTGATATAAATTTCTTACATACTGTTCCTTTAATTTGATTTAATTGTTTGTTTGCTATAAAAGCCATTACACACTTGTAGTTGTGCTCTATATATCAGTTGTTATGAACAATAATTAATGTTGAGATTTTTTGTACATTTTTAGGCAGCCCAATCACCCCAAACTACGTGGACAACTCCACATCCAGCGTGTCTCCCTGGTGCTCCTGCTCAGCCAGTGGCAATCTGAAGGATCAGTGTGGAGAGTTTCTGGACTACTTCACAGACAACATCTGCCTCCGTGAGTCAATACTGATCCATTACTGTACATCATCTGATCTGTGAAACCTCATATTGTGTCTACTCTGGCAGAACAAAGACCAAAGTGACATAATATTTTAATAAAACATATAGACTCTCTGTTTGTAACCCTGTTAAGCTACCGCACTGTTTATTAAACAGAACATCATAAGTGATTGATTCAAAGTACATTAATACTCACAAAGATTCATCCAGTCCACACAGTTTATTCCAGTTGAGCTGTGTAAAAGCTTAACATTTTTTACTCAGTATCCACAATAATATTCGATGCTCTTCCAGTCACAATTTTAACCTAATGAACTAATCTAGAGATTTGCGTTAATAAAATATGTAAATTATACAAATAACCAAACACAAAGATATCATTAGAGTTTTTGTTGTTTATCCTATTTTAATGCGTGTTTTTGATTGTATTTTTATTTTAGTACAATTTTAAGTTTTCTTGAGGCCTCCTTGAAAGTTTGCACGATACGTGTTCGCATACACGTAAAAATCTGTTTGATAAAAAGTAAGAATAAGAAATAAGACAATAGAAAATTTTGAAAATTGGTCATAAAAATAATGAAACTTTTTTGTTTAACACAACCGTGTTCATTGACAAATCTAACGCAATCTAAGTCACTGCAGTTGGTAAAAAATTTAATCCATTCAGTGATTGTAGATTTTAAACACCCCTATGTATGAATATACTGTAATTGCACTTTGCTGCTAATAAAAGCTCCCATAAATCTTTGCTGGAGAAAGTTGCATTAAAGTTGAATGTCCTTCACTGTGGCACAGCACTGTTTGATCGAGTCTGCTCCTGCTATTCAGTCAACCATTAGTCATGCTTGCTCTGTTATACAGCATGTCAGATCAACCTAAAACCCCCTTACAGAAAACCAAACGTCAGGCTGACTCACTTTTTAAGCAGAGACACAATCCATTTAAGCAGATGCAGGACAGACTTCTTGAAAAACATCTGAAGAGTGTCATTTTTAAACTGAGTGCCTGTGGTTTTACAAGGAATAAATTCAGTCACATGAATGCATTTTATACATGCTGAACTAGCCCAAGGTAATAGGCAGCCTTTATTTTTTATGGGCCTGTTACATTTATGGATGTATTCTTACTGTATAATGACTTACATGTATTTGGTGAGCCATCCAAAGTTTAAATGCGATCTGTAAATTGTGTGTCTAATGCAACATTGCATTTTGGAGGCTTAAGTATTGTCGCTTTTTCATACATTTTTCACACAATTTTCGTAATCACACTGTAAAAAGTACTTTGCTGCCTTAATTTTTTGTTGTTGAATCAACTCGGATTTACAAGTCATTTCAACTTACTATTATTTATCTTGATTAGAGATGAGTTGTTATAACTACAGGTGAGTTAAAATACTTTTAAAAATGACTTTCCTCAACTATATTTTATAAGTTGTGACAACTCAACTCTGTTGACATGAGTTGATTTAACAAAAAATTTTAAGGCAGCAATTTTTTTTACAGTGCAGGAAAATGCACACATACTGTACGTGCAAGCGTAGTGAAAATTTTTTGATGAAAAGTCGTGGACACATTATTGCATATGCATTTTTAAGGTGTTTCTCTTACAGAGAATATAAAGACAAAATACATTTGATATCATATTTATGAACTTTATGAAGTGCGTCTGATGTTTTTTTTGTAAATGAGCATTTTTTATCAGACACGTAATGGTTTCTGCCAACAAAGCGCTTTTACTGAATGGCCTGAGGCCATTATTAAGTGAATTTAAATCGAAAGTGTTTGATGAACGTATAATACGTTCAGAAAGCCTTCAGTTAATATCACTATCTTTGATGGAGGTGGTGTTTAGAGGCTTTTGCATCTGACTTCCTCAAATGTTTGTGAACATCTATAATATTTTATCTTCTACAAAGTAGCTGCCCTTTATCTAGCAAGTTATACTGTATCTACATTTACATTACATTTATTAATAAGTCAGACTTATATTTTATATATTTTATCCATGCAACTTGCAGTGCATTCAATCTACAATGCGTTCCAAATTATTATGCACATGCCATTTTTGTTTATTTTTTTCCAGTACAGTCAGTAAGTTTACACATTTTATTTTACCCTCAATAGTTATATGACAATGTGGATGTTATTCTATTTAAATGAAATAAAAATGTCAAAAGATACTTTAATACTTTGAAAAATATGCTAAATATGCTGCTCCAAATTATTATTTAAGTTGTTGTTCTCATACAATATCAGAATGAAAAAGATTTTACTAAAGACAAACAGTGTGCATTATCTTAAAAAAACAATGTACAAAAATGTATGGTGGATCTAAACAGAAATCATTGAACTATAATAACATTCATGAGTGATTCACAGTACAGTACAGAAAGATTTGACTATATAAAGGCTTTTGAAAGGAAAAGGCAGCAATAAAAAGCTACAGTTAAGAAGCAAACATGTATGTAAACCTGCTGGTGTCTCTAGAATCCCATGAACCCCTCAATATGAGATCCTTCAGTGCATAAAGCTGTATTTCTACGCCTCTTCTTAACCAAAACTTGCAAAAATGAAACATTTGCTGTGAGCTCAGAATACAAGAAGACTATTTTCACACAGATTTATTCATTGACATGCCATAATATACACTGAATAATGTAGATAAATGCAATTCTGGATTGTTGGTGAATACCCAGTCTCACGTAGATGCGTATAAATAGCACTATGGTTAAAAATCGTGCAATACATACGCCAAATTCCACTTTGGCGTGCATATGATATGCCAGTCCTTCCCATTCACTTAAACGGCGCATCTTTTTTTGTCATTGTATTTATTGGTTTCTCAATTTTTTTCTGTTTTTTTAAACCATTTTCCCTTGGGTTTAGGGTTAGATTTGAGATTTGCTTACGGAGGTTATTTAATATACAGGTTTCTCCATGTCTTTGTCTATATTTAAGCCATAGTCGCTTGGAGTTGGGGTTAGAGTTGGGGTTTGGATAAGGATGTCATTTTATATAACAAAAAGTTGTTCTAACCCCAAACCCAAGTGAAAATAGTAAAAAATAGCAAAAAAATAGAGAAATCAATAAGTAAAACGACAAAAAAAGATGCGCCGTTTAAGTGAATGGGAAGGACTGGCATATCATATGCACGCCAAAGTGGAGTTTGCCGTATGTATTGCACGATTTTTACACTTCGTGCTATTTGTACGCAACTCCGTGAGATTGGGTTCGAATAGCCACTATGTTCAAAAAAGACTGTAACATAAGGGAGAGGTGACATAATGATTTGGGCTGGAATATTGGGAAGTAAGATCAATGTCAAAAGGACATTTAGAAGATATGCAGAGTTCCTAAAAGAGTTTTTTTTACAATGGGATATAAAGGCAATCATGTCTTCTGAAATAAATGTACTTTCATGGAGCATAATTCACCATCCCATGCTGCAAAAAGCATCACTGACTATTTTTTTATATGTACGGAGCCTGTCTCATGACATGGTAAAACTTTTTTTTAAATCGTGGCCACAAATTAGTAATTCGTTCCCAGAAATTATTAAATCGTGGCCAAGTTTTAGTAATTCGGTCCCCTTGTTTAAGCTAAATCGTGCCCACATTTTAGTAATTCGTTCCCTCATTTAAGCTAAATCGTGGCCACGTTTTAGTGCCCAAAATTTCATTTAAACCATTGGGACATTAACACAATGCTAACACATCTATTAAAAGATCAAATTCACTATACACATTATTAATGACGCATACTAAATGCAGTTTTATAAATTTCTGCCCAGAATTTCATTAAAATCATCGGAATTAGTGACGCTTATCGCAGCTCAATGCATTAATACATTGCTATTAAGGATACAATTCATATACCTTACGTGTATAAATACAGTTTTATTAACTCTTTCCCAGAATTTCAAAAAAAAAAAACATTGGGACATAACGTGAGCTAACGCATTGATACAGTGCTATATAAGGATCAAATTCATACATCTTGGGTCTTAAACCGTTTTATCCATTCCTGCCCAGAATAAAAAAAAACATCGGGACATTAACATGATGCTTAATGCATAAATACACTGCTATTTAAAGATTAAGTTTACTATATACCTTATTAAGGAGTAATACTTCATATACAGTTTTATTAATAAAAAAATAATGTCCTTAGGGACATTAACATGACGCTTAATGCATGCTAATGCATTAAATACAGTGCTATTAAAAGATCAAAATCACTATATACCTTATTAATAAGTCATATACATATTCAGTTTTATTTATTCCTGCCTAGAATTTAAAAACATATTGGGACATTAACGTGACGCAGTAATAAATTAAACTAAATAATTCAGTGGCCCTAAAAACCCCTTAGACCCCAGAGGGTTAAATGAAATTCTGGGCACTAAAACGTGGGCACGATTTAGCTTAAACGAGGGAACGAATTACTAAAACGTGGGCACGATTTAGCTTAAACGAGGGAACGAATTACTAAAACGTGGCCACGGTTTAAACATGGTTTAGTAAAGTTTTACCATGTCATGCGACAGGCTCCATAAATATGGGCATAAAATAAGAAAGAAATCAAGGTATTACATTATATTATATCATTATAATAAAGACAAAACATATACTTGTATACTTACTAGCTTAATGAATGGGAAAGTTAAAGTCATGTCAAAGATATGTTCATATATTATTATGTAACTTGTGTAAATACATTATTTATTTTACATTGTGTTTGTTTTTTTGGAAAAAAAAGGACCGGTCCATGCAGCACATTTGATAGATATCTGTTTTTAGATCACTTTAATCCATTTTTGCATTATGAATTTGGTTAAAGTGCATTCTGCTTAATAATTTGGAACAGCATATTTTGCATAACTTTCAACATATTAAAGTATCTTTTGACATATTTATTTCATTTAAATAGAAAAACATCCACACTGTCATATAACTGTTAAGGGTCAAATAAAAAATGTATACTTACTGACTGGAAAAATAAATAAAAATTGCATGTGCATAATAACTCTTTCCCCGCCATTGACGAGATATCTCGTCAATGGCGAGATATATAGAAAACATTGACGAGATATATAGAAAACGCTTCCCCGCCAATGACGAGATTTTCCGTCTTTCCGCAATACCGCTATTATCCACCAGGTGGCGCCCTTCCGCAACTTTTTAAAACCGGAAGTATTGCCCTATGGCAAGCTGCTGCATGTCCGTGTCTGTTTTGAAGATCGCTCTGAATATGATCTCTATGAAAAGTCTGTCATAAAAATGGAATTATCTCTACTTTTTGCTCAAAATATGGTGTTTTTGCAAAAACCTACCCATATTCAAAAGCTGATTGCAAAAGAACCACTAAAGGTAGGATGAAACGTTTTTTTTTTGTTTGAAAGCAGAGGTTTTTTTTGTTTGAAAGCAGAGGGTCTGTTCTTTCATTTGGTATATTGTATGTTTATATATTTAAAGAAGAACATTTTCTGGAAGGCATTAAACTTTGGTGAAAATCATGAAAAACGCTGGCGCTGGCTGGCAACTTTTTTTTTAAATGCTGGCGGTGAAAGAGATAATTTGGAACGCGATGTATAAATTTTTTAAATCACTATCTATGTTCCCTGTAATTGAACCCACAACCATTGTTGTGCTAACAAACTGAGTTACAGGAACACTTGCATCTCACATACAGTACTGAATATAGGCACAATGTACAAAATACAAAATATATTTATGTTCAAAACTATTTTTGAGCATTTGAGCATGCACAGTTAAGTGCATTCAAACTGTTGACTGGAATTATATGTACCGTATTATTACAGCCCCATCTGTTTCAGTTTTAAAGGGGTGCTCTTGAATTCTGTAGTCGAGCGCTTCTGTTCTTGGCCATTATTCATTACACACTTTAGAAAGTCTAAAGAGCTTCTAAAGTGCAAAGCACACTGTTGCTCCACGTCGTTTCGGGAGCTGTAAGCATAAATGAATCTCTGAGTAATATCCAAGCTCCTCTCAGCCACCTTCCTCAAGGACCCTATGTATTATATATAGAGCTTCATCAATACGCTCGACATCAGTCCTGTTCAAACAAGATCTCTTACGCTCAGTAACTCCTCAGACAGCCAAGTGGCAGCTCTCTGGATGATGTTTGGTCAAGCCACTCATCTGCGAGTTAATGAGGGGGCTGCGGAGAGGCAGGTGCAGCCGCCGGGCCTGAGGAGAATGCTGAGCGCTCACTGTCTCTATTTCGCATTCACCGAATCAAAACCGGTGAGCCACGCTTAGCCCAGAATTCAAATAAGCGAAGCGGTTGCGAATGGTGGTCCAGAATGTCTTTATTCAGAGCTGTGGTCCTGTTGTCTGTTGCATGAATAGGGAACGCTCTCCTGACATTTGGGAACGGAATGGACTTCGCTCCAACTTCGACCCAATCTTTGCATCCGGGCCCTGCGACGGACAAAGAGCTACGGCAGCCGACTCCTGTGTTCGTCACCATGGATACTGAACGGAACGACATTCCAAGTCCACCCAGACCCACAGAGGTTAGACATTTTATTATGAGTTTTAACTACCACCATTGTAAGTTGACTCCAAAAAAGTGGCTTCTAACAATAAAGGGCCATTTCTGGCTGGTTTGAAGAGATTTCTAGAATTCTAAGCCTTTATCAAATGGCAGATGGGGAAGCTTTACTGTACATTAATGAGGTAGTAAATTGTAATAATGTGGTACTTTGACATGTTCCACACTGTGAGAAAAAAATGGTCAAACAATGGTCCCTAGCTGTCACTGGGGCTGTGCCTTTCAAAAATGTACACCTTTGCACCTAAGGTGTTTATATTAGTACCTCAGAGGTAAAAGTGCATATTAGTACCATGAAGGTATATATGTGACCATGGAGCACAAAACCAGTCAATATGGGCCTACTTTTTACATTTAGATTTTTATACGCCATTTGAGATGTGACTATTTGAAAATCGTGAATCTGAGGGTGCAAACAAATCAAATTGTTGAGAAAATATTCTTTAATGTTGTCCAAATGAAGTCCTAAGCAACACGTATGACTTACCGTGGGTTCACACCAGCAGCGTTTGAGGTGTCAAATTCACGTTTAGTTTGCCACTTGAACATTTTGAGTTTACTCGCTTCATTCACGCGTGAAAGCCGCGCGTGAAATTCATCGAGACATACACACGGAAATTCGCGTCATGGGAGGGGCTTCTGTGACTTCGCTCACTTTCTGTAGTCACGTCACTACCAGAGTAAGCTCCTGATTGGTTAACGCAGTGTGTTTTTCTCCCAAAGGTCAAATTTTTCAAATCCCGTAGATTTATATGTAGAAATATCCATATTTAAAACTTTATTAACGAAAATAAATACCTTCCGGTAGCGCCGCCATCTTAGACTCCTCTGTATTCAGGAGAGAGTATTAGCGTAGTGTACGCACTTTTCTTAGTGACGTATGACAAATTCGGAGGGCGGGGGCACAGAGCAGCAGCAGAGTAGCCTCCGTAGGCTGCGTAAGCTCTCATCCTGAATGCGGACGCGACTAAGATGGCGGCGCTACCGGAAGGTATTTATTTTCGTTAATAAAGTTTTAAATATGGATATTTCTACAACAACACCGCGTGGATTACCCTCAGAAGACCTTTGTTTATCATCCTGGAGCCGTTTGGATTTAATTTGTGAAGGATGGACGCACTTTTTTGGACTTGAAGGTCGTGGACTATGAGTGGACCCCGTAACATTACATTTAATCAACTGAAAGATCTAAAACATTTTATAAAATATCCGAAAATGTGTTTGTCTGAAAAACGATGGACATATGCAACTCGGACAGCTTGGGGGTGAGTAAATCATGGGTTTAATATCATTTTTGGCCGAACTATCCCTTTAAATCAGGCCATCCGTGTGAACTAGACGCGCAAATGAGCCAGAATCTTATCTACCACACCGCGAGACCTCCAGACGTGCTTCAACGCATCTTCACATTGACTTAACATTGAAATCACTCATGCTTTGACGCCTCTACCATGGCTGATCTGAACACAACGTAATGATAAATAAATTTTTTATATATTTACGATATATATTGCGAAATTATAAATGGCATAATTATCCATAATTTGGACCCATACAATGTATTGTTGGCTCTTGCTACAAATATATCTGTGCGACCTGTGCGACTTATGACTGTTTTTGTGGTCCAGGGTCACATATAGCTAACAAATGTATACATATCTGTACCTAAATAGGAAATATTTGGAGCTTTCTTAAAAGGAACACGCCGACTTTTTGGAACTTTAGCTTATTTACCGTATCCTTAGAGTAAGAGAAGTCCATACTAGGGCTGTCACGATTATGAAATTTGGCTGATGGTCAATTGTTTAATAAATTGTGACGTTTATGACCATTAATTGCCTGTTTATTGCTTTGACAAATTGATTCTCATAAATTTTTTGTTTATGAAATAATTTTCACAGATTGTTGTGATTATATAAATTAAATATTTTGCAAGGTTTCTCTGGCAGTAAATATTTATACACAACACATTTTTAAAAGTAACCTGATACGGTTTCGTTTATACAGACGCTGCAGCTCCCCCTTGTGTTTTTAGAGAGATGTGCAATCATCGCGGTGATCTGAAATCATCGCGATGGAGGTCAAACAATTGCAATAAGTCGATTATTTAACAATTGTGACAGCTCTGGTCCATACATACATTTTTCATCTCCATGCGTGCCGTAACTCTGTCTGACGCACCCACCGCTAGCCTAGCTTAGCACAAAGACTGGAAGTAAATGGCTCCAGCTAGCATACTGCTCCTAATAAGTGACAAAATAACACTATACAAATCACAACATATAAATAGGAAAATGTTAGTCACAGCATGTTCAAATAACAAGGTCATATGAGACACAGCCATCTTTTAACAGTATACATACTGGGAACTATATTCTCAGAAGACGAAGCACTGCTACTTGGGCGGAGTGATTTGGCTCAGCACCTGAGAAGCCCCGTGGTGAGGAGCAGAGCGTTTGCGCAAGTAGTAGTGCTTAGCCTTTTGAGAATATAGTTCCCAGTATGTATACGATTAAAAGATGGCTGTGTCTCATATTAAGACCTTGTTATTTGTACACGATGTGACTATACAAATCACAACATATAAATAGGAAAATGTTGGCATTATTTTTTCACGTATTGGGAGCAATATGCTAGCTGGAGCCATTTACTTCCAGTCTTTGTGCTAAGCTAGGCTAGCAGTGGGTGTGTCAGACAGGGTTACGGGACGCACTAAGACGACAAGGTTATGCATGGACTTATGTAACTCTGGGGGATGCGGTGAATAAGCTAAAGTACCAAAAAGTCAGCATGTTCCTTTAAGGGTTCTGCCCCAGTGACAGCTTGGGACCATTTAAAAAGTACCTAAACCCTAAAACAACTTTTTTTAGTTAATGATCTGTAAGAATGATGCTTTATTAGTGCTGTTCATTGATTTTAGTAACTTTTTTGACATTTGGATATAAAGTATTTCAATACTGCAATATGGTGTCAGGTTGAACGGTGGCTACTGCAGTTGAATTTTCCTATTGGATGTTGGGTCCAAAAAATGACTCGTGACGTAAGCAGGTTCAAGCTCACCACGCCCTTGTTACGATCTCACCACACACTTGGTACGAGCTTAGTTCGTCCCCTCTATCTCCGTTGGGGTCCGCCCACTTTTCTTGCATTTTTCAAATATTGCCAGTGGGCGGAGTCAGGCTCTGACCAGGGGTTTAGTTACGCTTTAATGACCATTTTCCTGCCATTGCATGGTACAGATTGCTTACCATATTCATATACTGTACCATGATATTAACATAAAAACATGCTTTATTAAAAGATTTAGTAATGATTTCTCTTTTCTTCAGGAATCTGTAAAGGTGAAACTTTTGTACGACTCCAAATCGTCCTTCGATACGCACCAGAACTCTGCACACGTGTCGGCTGCAGCATTGCTACCAGTTTGCATTTGTATATTTCTCAACTTCTTGCTCAGCTAAACGGACTGAGAGAATTTTGGGACGCCGATCCCAACACGTTTGTGATTTTGGACCAACTGGAACATTTTTTAGCACCTGAGGTGAAGAAACCGGCCAAAGTGGCATGATTTTTCTGACATTGAAGTCATTGTGTTATCTGTTTTACCACCTATAAAACTACAGACTGAGAATTTACAAGGCACTTTTGTAGAAATGAATGTGGTTTGCTAAGAAGCCAAAAACAAAGTTCAGTGGAAAGCATATCTGTACATATGTACATAGTCTCACAAAGAGTCGATATGGAACTTTGCTGATCACAAAGAGTTTTGGTGTTAAATCATATTTTTGTTGTCGGATGGAAAGGAATTCAAAGACTGAATCTACTAAGTTTCTAAAGCCCGAATTACCTCCTAGCGCTCAACACGAAATCAATCCCTGATGAAATGTGGAGGGGAGAGAAATGAATCTTTTTCTTTTCCCCTTTTATAGTTCCTCATGCATCAGTACAACCATTCGGAGATCCCTTGAGCAAAACGGGGATTTAATATAATTCTGTTCAACTTGACTGAAGAGAAGACAAAGGCTATTTCTGATCAATAATGGAATGGTTGTGCCTATGGGTGGGAGTAAACAATATTCCTCCTAAAATGCAGAATGGGCCACCGGGATATAAGCTATATATAGTATACTGGCTATCTCAACTAACTAAACTTCACATACCGATACAGACTCCCATCAAATGTTGTCTTTATGTAAAATATATATTCCTATGAGGAGTAAAGATGAATACGGTTATGATGAACGTTGCAGGTATACAGTACATGAAGAAAAGAAATAGACGTTTTATAAAAGGAAGGCTGTGAATCTCATTATATGAAACATTCTTTGGTTCATCACATATGCCAATAATAAAAGATGCTGGTTCATTTAAGCCGTTTGCTATTCCTCTGTGACTCCCAAATTTTGATCTGACTGGCAACAAACTGGCACACAGATATGGAAAAGGTTAGTAAGGTGAAACTCCACAGTCTGCCGAAAACACTACATGGGTGCTTTGAGCCAAATGTGTGGAGAAATGGTTATTCATAAAGAGATGAAAACGTATACAGATTCTTTATCCGTCTCTATGGTCAGGTAAATCAACCGAACTTTGACAAGGCTATTTGGATCTCGAGAAAGGAGGAGGAGGAGGTTTCATCAAAGTAAAGGTAAATCCATTTGTTCCACAAAGATAATTCATCCAAATTTTCAACATTGTGATATTTATTAGTGACGTTTTTATTATTAATTGACATGTTGCTAACATATTTCTAAGTGCGACATCATAGGGTGAAACTATAAAGAAAAAAAAACCCTGTTTAGTTTTGGTCAAATTTATGTAATGAATCAGACTTTTTATAGATTCTGAGTGAAATATCTCAAAACTCAGTCAGGCGCTATCATCATGCTCTGTTGCCCTATAACTCAAGATATCAAGATCCTCAGGACACACATGGAAAATTGGTACAGTTTGTCTTGGCCCTCTTCCCAGTTGCAATGCATCTCTTTCCTCCCAATCCATTTTTACAATGGTTATTGATTAGATCCCAGACATAACTATGGATTTCTTAAATGAGAAAGAGGAAAATGGTTTAAGGTTTATTGATATTCATTTCCTTTTGCCCATCTCATTTTCTAAGTCATTATAAAATATAGGAAATGAATAAGGATACTTTTTTGTTTTTATTAATGTATATAGATTACAGTTAGAAATATAAAAGTGCTTTAACCTCCTAAGACCCGAGCTTTGGTTTGGCTTGCATTTTAGATTTATTCCAGCTATTTGGGGTTAGGAAGAACCATTAAATAAAATAACCAAATATTTTTCTTTGAACATGAAGCAGTGTATTTTCCATGTTTGTGTACAAAAGGTTCCAGTTACACAGAATTAAGTATTATGGTGCACACAACAAAAAATGCGATGTCCACACATGGGTGATTCTCGCAATGTGTCATAAAACATTTTGATAATAAAAGTAAATGCTATCAAAATAATATGCATACAGTTATAAACTTTTTTGCACATGATTTCAAATGACATCATAAAAAACTATTTTGTTGTTTTTTCCACATTTAAGGGGAAAATTTTTATTACCGCAATGTGTCCATGACTGGATTTGGGTTCTTTGACATGGAAATATTTATAATTAAAAAATCTAAAAAATAAAAAGCTTCAGTGCATGTTATACTATAAACATTTACAGTAAAGAAACATGTGGTATTTGGTGATCATTGGTAAATATGTAGAGACAATAATAAGGAATATAAATGTGTACAAGACCAATTTTCTCATCCTCCGCAACAATTTTTAATGATTGTTTAAGCCCTCAAGGAACTAACATTTTCAAAAAAAAAAAATTGTTGTAAGGGACATAATTGACTGTGACACTCAAGATGGCTACCAGGTAAGCTGTTTTTTTTCTCTCCAGATAAAAGTTGAAATGTTGTTTGTTATAGTACCTAAACAACTTTTTAGTTCTCATTACCAAAACATGAGTTTGTAAATGCATATATTCAATGTAATATCATGTTGTGGTAATGATAATCTAAAAAATGTAAATAATTCTATAGGAAATATTTTTTAAATCCTCTAAAAATAATGATTATAGTACGTTGATAAGAAGAAATGTTGGCTCCAAGGGCATTTTAAAAATTCTGATGCTGGACACCTTCTATCTTCTATCACCTTTCTATGTGGACACACCATGGGCCTCATTTATAAAGCGTGCGTATGCACAAAACTGGGCTGGAAACGTGCGTACGCCATTTCCCACGCAAAGGTTGTGATTTATATAAAAAGAAACTTGATGGGAGAATGGGCTTGCAGAATGGGATATTAGGATGATTCATGTACGCACACTTGCGGGTGATCTGTGATATATAAAGGGAACATTGCTTTGTTTTATAAGTCTTCATATTTTTTGGTGTATGCCATTTTTGGCTTTTGTGCGTACGTAGACTTTGAGTAAGGATCCTAAGCACAGTTTTATAAATGAGGCCCCAGGTCTTAGGAGGTTAAAGGAAAAGTTTAACCACAAATTAAAATTCTGTCATTATTTACTCACCTTTATAGCCTGACGTTATCATACTCAAAATTCTAGTCAGAATTTAAGTCTGATAGCGCTCCATTGGGCTGTGATTATGGGCCGCGTTTCAAACGAACCAGAACAAAAAGCCAACTGCACTCAATTGGATAGACCTACAACCAATCAGAGTAACCGAGTGTGTGATGTATGTTGAAATGGCGTCTGTCTTTTGCAGCCTGATCTGAACTGCTAGTTATTTTACTACAATGAGACTAACATTATGCTTGTACTAAGTCTGAGTTAGCGAACGTACACCGACACCTACCGTTACTATGTTTACAACATTTCATTCATATCACGACATTGTGCGTTATTCACCAAGTCATACAGTCAGGCTATATCTTACCATTTGTAATGAACTTCATCCACAGGCTTCTGAAAAGAGCTGGCAATGACCGCTAGTTATATCCACGTTGTCGTGCATGCAGAGTTTCCCCATTTTCATTGTTTCCCCATCTTCTTAGCGACCATTGGTGCCAGCTGATAAATTAAACTTTTGCCGAAAATATGAGGGACGGCAAAAAAATCTTTCTGATCAACAAATGCCTTGATCGCATTGCTCTGTTCCTCTTTTAAAATCAATGCGCTGTCGATATCTTTAAGAACAGACTCGATGGCAAAATCTTTACATCTGAATTCTCCAGCGGCAGCAGTCTTTGTTGTAAACGGATTCAACACAAGCGCTCTTTGATGATGTGGTTGATTATGTTACTGTTGATCATCTGTCTATCATCGTATAAAACCCTCCCTGACAATTTGATTTGTTCGACCAGATTTGGTTCCATCATAGTAGCGCCACAATATAGCGACTCCAGACCGAACTTCCCAACCTGAAATGTTGTGGGCGGGGCTAAGATCGGCTGGCACCCAGGCTATCACCTTTAAGTTGTTTCATACCATTTTGAAGCACCACAGACTTCCATTGTTGGAAAATATACTATTGAAGTCAGTGGTGCTCTAAAAATTCCTAAAAATATATTTTTATTTGTGTTCAGCAGGCTTTCTCTCGGACAGCCACAACCAATGTTTTTGGTTTGCTTTAGCAAAAAATTTGAAAACCTGCTGAAACGCTGCAGGCAGCTCAACGAATCACATTTTGTACTGGTGGCAAAATATTTACAGCCATTATAACCCATATAAACACATCCCAGGGTTAAATTAAATCTATTTGCTGGCTATGTTAAGAGTTCATTAAAAAAGGAGAATAAAAAAATCTAAAAAGGGCACAGTGCTTATAATACAGCCGGGCATTTCACCAGCCCTCATTCTACAGTTTCCAGTCCCAGATTGTTCATTGATCTGCCTGAATGTAGACTAACCTCATCATCCAGTGATCCATCTCAATATGTCACCGACATCTCTATCAAAAGTAGTTGTAGGATACATTCATCCAAATACACCTCGAATACACTCCTCAAGCAGACTGCAGGTGAGTTTTAGATATTATTGACCCAGAAATAAACATAGGGTGGCATTTTTTGTTCTTTACCTATTTACTATGAGATTCATGCCAAATCACTGCATCTGCTGGATGTGTTTCCGGCGTCCTCAGAGTCTGAATTCACTCACTTGTTTTTATTAAATCCTTTAAAGGGCACCTATTTTGCCCATTTTTACAAGATGTAATAAAAGTCTAAAAGTAAAAATAGATCTGATTCTTGTGACTACAGTCTGGGACAATTGTATCCTTAGCTAAATTAGTGCTACAACGTACTAATAAACAAATTTGGAAAACCGTTGGGTTGAAGTTAGTCTGTGGACGTGGGTGGGGCTTTGTTAGTGTGACATCACATTAACAAGAGAATCAAAACAGTTTGTCTAATGAGACTGCTTTGGTTTAATAGGGATTAAAAAATTATTTTTTTATTGTATGGCTGTTGTGTTCACACACATTTCCAAACACCTTATAAAAGTGGATTTGGCCCTTTAAGTAATTTCAGACATAGCTTTCGTGTTTCCTTCCTTACCTAAAGATGTCTAAAGTCAGCCAATCAAATTAGGACTTACTACTCTGAGAAAGTCATTTCCATTTTTGCATCAGGCAGTTAGCAAACAGATTGAAGCCAGTCCGTGGATTGCAATCGAATCCTGATACCAAGCATAAAGTGACTTCTGTCTCCCTAATATTATTTTACATCATTTAAAATGAACATTTCACATTTTTAAAATGTGTGAAATATAAGTAACATTTATACAGTAGATAGCCTACGCAGCAAAGCTTTATAAATCGAAGTCAGCTAAGTGGATACAGATGGTAAACTATCTTTAAAAATATATTTTTTCATTTAAGAGTGAAACTTAGGGCTATTTATGCAGAGCAGTGGCATCTGTTAGGTTCATCGCACAGTAAAGGTGTCAAAATACCTGAGGTTTCCATATGGCTGGCTGCTCAAGTTAAAATGTGTGAATCCTGTTTATGTCAGGAATTAGCAGATGAACCCAAGCGCAGACGCGGATGTAATCAAATGAGACATTTGACAAAAACAGGGAAACAAAAACCCACGATGGGGCAAACAAGACAAAACTAGACTACAAACTAATGACAGAAAAAAACACTAAACTGATAAAAAAAACTAGACTAAACTTAACAGAAGTGATGTTAAATTTGAAGCGAGGCTTCGGAGCTTGTGTCGACCAAAAGTGGGCGTGCCAGATGAAGCATCGATTCGAAGCTTGTGTTGTTAACGTAGAAATCTCGTGACCAGTGACAAACGAAGCTTCACTTTCTGCTCAGTCACGTGCGCGCTTCGTTTTGCGTGTCAGAACGTTCAAACCCCAGAGGGTTTTTTGCAGTTATTTGCATTATTCACATTTTAGTCGCACATAATACTGAATAGATAGTATTGAATGTACATATACTTGTGCGTGTGAACATTATTCAATAAAATACAGTATTGAATCATATGAATATTAACTCGTATTAATTAATTCTGAAATATTTGCCACACTTGAATGAGTAAATACATTTATTATTGACCATTCACACACATGTTGTCTAAGCTTTATTTGTACACATAATATTAATATTCATCTGAATTTCATCAGCTTGTTGTTTCACTGACAGAGCTTCTTCCAGAAGCGACTGCTATATGTTTTATTAACCAAAAGATGGCGCTGTTTTCGACACCCACGTTGAGGCATCGAATCATGGTTCGAAACAGTAAGGGAAGTATCTGTGCTTGATTCGATGCTTCATTTCCCCATCACTACTTAACACTAAAAGCACACTAAACTTGACTTAGACTTGATAAATCTGTGGCACAGTACTTACACATGGCAACACAAACGAACCAGTACAGGACACCAAACACAAGACTATATAAATAAGGAGAACTAATGAGGGAAACAGGTGAAAATCATAACAGGTAAGGGAGCGGGTAACAAATGACGAGACACGGGAAATACGTGGTTAGCATCCACAATACAGACCACGCATTCTCCACACAAAACATTTCTTGAGGGCAAGATTTAAAGAAATGTAAATATTATGTGGACCAAACTTTTACCATTATGTTTACCTCTGCAAATGCAGGAAACAATAAACAGCTATGCATATATGCCAAGTGTTACTAATAAGTTAAACAAAAAAGGATTAAAATTTAATAATTTTTATCTTGCACACAGTGTTTTGCTTTAAACACACTGAAATCCATCACTTCCGGTCGGCGTGTAGTTGCACTAGTTTTTTTTAATGCATCAAAAGCTCAAATCTGATAAGAAAATTACACACTCGCAGATGGTTGGCACCCCACGCAGCCCCTTCGTGGCTCTGTTTCCGATTTATGGGCCGTCATTTGTCATGTACATTGGAAAGGCAACTTTAAAGTAACCATACTGTTGCATTATGGGTAGAACAGAACCTCAATTTGAGCTTGATAAGCCTACTGTAAGTCCAGCTAAGACCAGAATGAGCTGGTAGCTGGTTTTAGCCTGTTTAAGTTGGCAGTAGCTGGTTTAAGCTGGTCCTCCCAGCCTGACCAGCTAAGTCCAGCTAGACCAGCTTTAAAAGTGACCAAAACACAGCTAGATCAGCTTGCAAAACTAGCTAAAACCAAGCTGAGAGACCAGGTAAAACAAACTCACCAGTTTTTGCTGGTCTTAGCTGGATTTTTTACTAGGGAATGGCTTGTTTTCTGTGGCATCCTCATTTTTTCCAAAGTTCTTCCCAAACTATGATTATAAATCCCCACAAGATCAATAAAAACAACTGAGCGATGTGCTGGCAGGGTTTCTTAAATCTTTCACCAAAACAACAGCATTCTCCCATGGATGCCGTCTGTCTTCTTCCCAGTGGCATGTTTGCATTCACAGTAGCGACTCACATACACAACTTCCATTATTTCCAAATCCAGCATCGGTGAAGAAGGAATTATGATCGATTTTTCCTCATCGGCACAAACATTGCTACAAAGCAGAAAGTCATGCTGCATGTCAACTTAATTTCCCTGGGTTTTTGTCTTCTGGGTAAAACAAACAGCTCTGAAGCCTAACTGCGTAACCCAATATATCTGTGCACCATCAGATCTTTCGGCTTTTGTTGAAATCACCTGGTGTTTATGTGCTTTTCAGAGTTGATCATTAAAACACCACAAATCTCACATACGTTTTAAGGGCCGGCGCTTTAAAATGCTGCTGGAGAAAAGCAGAATTACATTGCACATTAATATTGATGGATGTTTAAAAGGACTTTGCAGACTTTCATTTAACAGCCCAGTGGAAAGTAAATAATCTGTGCCATTGGACACAGCGAGCCTTACAAATATTAAAACAATTAGATGAGCAAGGCTAAGGTAAACCATTGAAATGGATTAGAAATAAATGCTTGATTAATATGCAGGTTTGGGAGGATGTTGGGTTGAAGAAAACAGGCTGAGACTGACTTGGAGACGTAGTCCCTCTTTTGGGTTACTTGCTACCAGACTTGGAGCTATTGCAGCAGGTCGATGCCTGCATTCATCAGACAGAGCTTTTTATTTAATATACATCAATAATCTGCAATAACAACTTCAATTAAAACAGCTACACGCCGTGACAATGTGTGTATTGGGCATAACTGTTTACTCAGATGGAAAATGAAGAGATCCAATATGGGTTTTTTAGGAAGAAAAACATGTCTATAAAGATGCTTGGCTTTACTATAGAGTAAATCCTTATACGGGCTCATTAAAAGTACGTACCTCTGCCTACATTCTGCATACCCTGATGTTGTTTCTGGTACATATCGCTGTATTTAAAAACTTTTTAGGATCTACCCCGCTTTTTCCCTTAGTTAATTGAAAGAGAGATCATATGTATAATTTGTAAAGCTTCTGTTGTTGTTTGTGTGTGTTTACTCCTGGCCTGTCTCTATTGTCCTGTTTTTCTCCTGGGAGCCATGTCCCCTCCACCTGAGACCTCAGACACTTCTGGGTCAAACATCTCTGTGCCAATCCACTGGAAAAGCAAGCGTTGTGACCCCGTTTAACCTTCTTCTACAGCAGGAGAAGAAAACAGGTAAACTAAGAACCTCGGGTCACCATTGTTTTTGAAAGAAGCTAAGAAATACTTCAGCCTAAACTTTTTCTGTAGTGTACACACAGGCATTCAGAAACACATACTGTAGGGATGCACCTATAGAAATTCCTGTTTAACACAACAAAGTTCTTTTAAATACAGTAGTCTCACCCTAATTTCCTCTATCAATAAGAAATATGTTAATATATCAGGCAATAAATCTGATGTAAACATATGAATAAAACCGCATGTTAACCATTTCATTTTGTTTTTATAGGTGATGTACAGTATGTAAATTTTAATGTTTTAAGACTTTGAAAAATTCAAAGTCAGCTGTACTTTCAATTCTGCCATATGCACAGGACATACAGAGGACTGAAACCCTTTCCCCACATACCCATGGTGTGAGACAAAACATAAGACAAGTATTGACAGCTATAATAATAAAAATAAAATAGAAATACTAAAGAAGAAATTAAAATTTTGTATTTTGTAAAAATGAGTCTCAATGCGCATGGCCTAATTTTGAGCTACAGGTGAAAGAAGTTGATGATTTTAGTTGAAATTGAGGTTTTCATAAAAATAAGTACAATCTCTACTGAAAAATCCAGCTAAGAACAGCATAAGCTCGTGAGCTGGTTTTATCTGGTCTCCTTAGCTGGTTTCTCTGGTGTAGCAAGCAGGTCTATGGGCCCTATTTTAACGATCTGAAACGCAAGTGCAAAGCGCAAAGCGCAAGTGACTTTGTGGGCGGATCTTGGGCGCTGTTGCTATTTTCCCGGTGGGAGAAATAACTCTTGCGCCAGGCGCAAATCAATAAGGGGTTGGTCTGATGTAGGTTCATTATTCATAGGTGTGGTTTGGGCGTAACGTTAAATAAACCAATCAGAACGCTATCCAACATTCCCTTTAAACGCAAGTGCGCAAGTTCCATGGCGGGTTGCTATTATTATGACGGATTTACCAGGCGCACGCCAGGAGCGGTTCACAGCCGAGGAGACCGACGTTCTTGTAAGAGCAGTAAAAGACAGAGAAGTTGTTTTGTATGGGGATGGGAGAAATCCGCCCAAATCAGCTTCGGTCAAACAGGCGTGAGAGGAAATAGCCACAGTTGTCTCATCAGCTGGCATCCCCAGGACGTTGCGCCGCAAGCGCTACAATGATGTCAGGAGACGGGGGAATCCCAAGCTTGCCAGCATAAATCGGGCACGCTGTGTAACGGGAGGTGGATCTGCCTCTACACAGACGCCAGCAGAGGACATCGCTGCGTCCACCCTCATCGCTGAAAGCCGAGAAACGCATTATTGTAACAATTTATGATTTGCAAAAATAACTGTTGCATCTGTGTAGATTAGAAAAGCAAAGTGTGTGCGCGTTGTGCACGCTATACATTATGGTCAAGCATGCGCTCTTAAAATAGCATAATGAACCACGTGCAACGCGCCACTGACTTTAGACTAGTTTTTTCTGGTCAGTGGCGCAATTGTTTTTTGAAACTGCAAAATAGCATCAGGGATGGTTTGCGCTGCAACACGCCTCCTTTTTTGGGCTGAACCGCCCTTGTTTGCCGACGTGCGTCTGTGGAGGGAAAAACTTGCTGTGCGCCGGTGCAAAATACGAATGATACATGCGTCACTGACAAAGTCAATTGCGCTGGGTGCAAGATAGGGCCCTATGTGTGTTTTGGACACTTTTTAAGCTGGTCTGGACTTTGCTGGTCAGGCTGAGCCTGATATATACACACAGAATTACAGTTTAAAAAATATCAGTTTTAAAAAGAATTCACGCAGATATAATCTGTTAAGTCTTACGTGCATGTTTAGGTAACTGTAAAAATATCTGACATTATATAACATTATAACATTATATAAATAACATTATATTAGATCATTGCATTACAGATCGTAAAGTCTTAACGTCAAACAAACAATAAAAGAAAGAAAAAAGTTGTTTCTTGTATTTTTCCTATAGATATTGTTTTTAACTTTGTGTGTGCCAAATCTATTAGTTTTACCAGTTATTGGTGATTTCTTTTTTGAACCTTCAAAAATCTAACTCGATTTTTCTCAAAATTGACCTTGCTGACTTTATCAACTTCAGATCTGTTTTTCTGTCAGATTCCAACTAATCGTACATTTTTTTTTTTTAAGTTTTTTCAATAGAAATAAATAACTAATTCTAAAAAAAATTGCTCATTCCAACTCAATTTGCCAACATGGGTCACATTTAAATTATTTACATTTGTAGTGCAAACAGGAGAGAGCAGCAATTGTATTTGTATTTACGAGCTGCAGACGTAGCTAGTAATTATTGGTAACTTGTAGCTAGTAGTAACAAGTAAACCATAGGTTTGTTTCCGGAAAAAGCATAAACATTGTGGCCTTATCAAACATTCCTCTGTCTGGAGCATTAAATGTATAAATGATGTTTGAGACATCTCCATAGACTTCAATTGTAGAAAAACAAAGCCAAAATCTATCAAAAATAAAAAATTTGCTCCGGTGATGTCATTTGGAGCTAGGGTCTGCTCTGCACAGTAGTGATCATGATGTGGAGCTGTGGTATCAAAGTCTCACCCATATTCCCATTTGACTTAATCACTGACCTTATCACAGGATCTTATGAAACAATTGACAACAGGCCGTTGAATTATTCAAAAATAATGCACACCTGAGGTACAGTAGTAATGCGGCCATGTCACAAGATATATCCGATCTGTGCCACATACAGTAAGAGAAAAAAATCAGATTTGCAGCCTGATAGTGTGATAATAATGAGGACAGCAACTTTGCCTCATACTTGTTTAATATGGATCCAACTTTTGTATTGACGTGGGATGTAAATTGCCCAGAAGCAATTTTGTTTGCACAAGATGTTCTTTGAAATTAAATACTTCAACGCTGCCTCTTTAGTGCTCTCGGGAACAATACCCATTAGCTTGCTATTGTGCCCTATATGACAGCAATTTCTTTTCATTTTTCTGTAAAGGCAGCAGCAGCATTCTCAATAACTCTCCTTGCCATTGAAGTAGATGCATTCCTTCTGTCTTTTCTTCTTATCACCTAAACACATACAGTTGGTCTAAAAAGTTATTTTCCTTGACATCTTTTTTGTCCTTCATTGCTCAATAAAAGCACCAAAACATTCCTAAACAGACAGACTGATTGAGCCATAACTTATCCCGCCGTAATACCTGTTTGCTCTGGTTTAGCGAGCCCAAGGTCAAATGTGCCGTTGTGCTCAATAACTGCTGAAATGAGGTAACGCGGGTCAATACACGGAGCCGATGGAAGCTCTCTACAGCAGAAAATGCACAGATGGTTCTCGCTTGCCTTTGAGAGGAGAGATGAAGGCTGTGTTTCGTGACTATGCTGAAGTGTCTCTCTTTCATTTTATAACTGTTAATTGGACTGCACTCTGACTCCATCTCCAGCACACAAACAGCCTGATGTCAACAGCTCTCCTGGTAACTGAAAAAGGGCCAGAAAATGCGAGGAAACTTTACGATTCGAGCTGACGGTTGATTGAGAGTCAAGATGAGTGTAACTATTCAGATCGTTCACAGAAAATTGAAGCTCTTGTCCTAAGTTGTGTCTTTCTTACAGATGAGACTCCAATTTCTAAAAAGATTTTTGTCTGTCTTGCTATTTAATATGTCATGTTTTGTGGCTAACTGGAGATGGGATCTCAGATCAGATTGTGGAGAAAAGATTGTGATTGCAATGCACATATAAAAATACCAGATTAGCCTCGCTTGGTCTGCAAGATGCTATTCGAGACCTGCCATCTTGGCTCACTGGCAGCTACATTTTTCGAGCCAATCATAAATGCCATGAAACCATGGAAAACCAAAGAAAATGATGACATGATAAAGCTGATTACTGATGGCACCACAAAGACCCCATCACAGTCCCAACCACTCACTGATTGCTGTCCTGTGGTGCGTTTCCCGAACAACGATGTAACTCACTGCTGAACCAACATAGTATGATGCATAGTTGGAGAAACTAACTACCTTGTAACGACTGTTTCCCAAAAGCACAGTAACTTTGTCGCACATTTGTCGTTTGAACCATGTTGTCTGAGCTGTTGTTCAAACTACACAAGTTTGCGATGCAGCTTGCGAATGTTCGTTTGAACCATGGTTTCGGGAACCAAATTGTTAAACTTTGTCAGTAAATTATGAAACGTACGACTAGGGATGCGCTGGTCGACGTCACGCGGCCGTTGATTACACACATCAAGTGCTGACGTGGAGATAAGTGTTTTTTTTTCCGGTGAGCCTTAGGGGTGTTTCACATTTCGTGGACGCAACTGGAAAAACTAACGCATCGCACCGCATCGCTTTCATTGTGCTTTGCAGTCGGGCTATCAAAATGCATCCCCGCCCTGCCCGTCGGGCTATCTTGACTTATAGGGAGGAAAAAATATATTTAAATGCTTATGTATCCTCTCACAGATTTGGATGGGTAATTGTGGTGCATGAAATTCAGGCATTGGGTATTTAAATTGCGTTTGAGCGCGCGCTCGAGTTTTACTTTCACTTTCGCGATCGGGCGAAGCCGCAGTACAGGAAGTAATCCGTACTGATTTGTCATGGATTTTTGTGCAAATCCTCCTACTTCGTCCTGTCAGTCATTACTATCCTCACGTAAGAAAATTAAATCTCTCGCAGCAAGCTTTAAAGTGATATAGATTGTACGGGCAGTGAAGAGAGTGACGCAGAATCGCTCTTAAAGCAACAGTAGCCCCTGTTTTTCTGATCAAAAAATTATCCAATCTTTAACTGGATGATTCAAACTGTGAGTTTTGTGAACCACTGAACCACTTTTAAATAGTGAGGATATCTGGTGTGGGGATGAGCAGGAACAGTTGGTTTACATGGAAATCCAGGTTTTTTTTAAAAACAGCATCAAAACAACAACAAGAATAGCAGATTACTGTAAACAATGTGGTTAGAGGCCCTATTGGCTTTGTATTGGCAAAATTTTGCGCTACCAAAAACTGAAGAGTGCCTGCCCGAAGGGCTACCAGGGATTTCGAAATTTTGCGAGCCCTGTAATGGAATAGAGTAGGATTCGGTATTCGGTTTCGGCCGAAACTTAAACAGTGGATTCGGTATTCGCCCGAACCCAAAAAATCTGGATTCGGTGCATCCCTACTTACGACAGTAGTTGGCTAACGATGCTTTTGGGAAACGCACCCCAGGGTACAATAGTTCAAACAACATTCGCAAGCTGCATCGCAAACTTGTGTGGTTTGAACAACAGCTCTGTCCTTAAAAGCATAGTTCATTGTTATATGCAGGGTTCTAAATTAACACCCGCCAACCCGCCAAATGCGGGTTAAAATTCATTTTGGCGGGTGTTTATAAAAACTTACTAGCCAGTTTGGCCGGTGATGAATGAGGCATTGCATGCATAAGCTCTGTTCTCGGTCATTTATCCCTCTGGCAGTTCTTCCTACATTTCCCATGAACACTGTGTGTGCCGTAATGCTACGTGATGATGTTTCATACGCCCACTGGCTGCGCGCATTTTGCAGCGAAACCAGCGCGAGAAACCATGGAAACGAACCGAGCGCGTCCACCAAAACAGAAGGAAGAAGGAGAGCGAACGGGCAGAGCAGAGAGGATAGACTGAAAGACAGGGGTGTCGCCACACCCCTTTACTGAGGCATGTGCCCCAGTGTAAATCCTTTGTTTCAAGGTGTAAATCTCATTTTAGCAGTTAAGTGTATTCATTTACAAAGGTAATAGTGGCAAAAACATATCTATATGCAATGTAGTTACCCAATTTACGATTGTAAAAGCGACGAAGCAGGGGCACTGACGCGTGAACGCATGTATCCATGTCCACGCGCGTCTTTGCGCGCAACTGCATTCAAAAGGTGACGCCACGCGAGTGAGTAAATATGAAAACATGACGAGAAGTACGTTTCTAAATAATAATGCTAATCTTATTTTGACTCGATCATTATTGGCTTCTGTAGATGGGCATCAGAAATGATTTGTGCAAAGCAGGGAAAGGGAAGCAGAAAGGAGAGATGATGAGATTAAGAGAGGTAAGAGAAACAACATCCTCACCCTGTCAGGTCTCAAACATTAGAGGAAAAATCTCAGGAAGACCTCTTGTCAAATCTATAGAATTGCATTGTTGCTGAGAAAATCAACAGATGTGTGTGTTATACTGTTCTGTATTTTCAGATATGAAATTAATATTTAGTTTACTAATATTTAACTCTAAGACACTAACTTACATATCAGTTAACAGTAACTATGACTGAGATTATTTAGTATAGCAGTCATAAAATGACTGGTTTCTTAAAATATTCTTGTAAAAATAAGTTAATAATCATTGCTATCATTGTATAATGTAGAAAATATTTGTCTGCTGTCATTATTTCCAAACATTTTCTGCCATTTATGCCTCCAAACATGTTAATAATGTTAGGTATGATGAAGATTACACTTGTATAAATGTATCTTTCGCAGTACATGTTGCACTGTAGTATAGTGGGTTAAGCAAAGGACATTGTATAGAACTGTTGCACACTTCTTGCACACAGCAGGCTTTCAAAAAAAGTCATGGGGGGCCTGTGCCTCAGTAAAGCTTTATGTCTATCGACAGAGAAACAAAGAAAGCTTATGTTTGATCACAAAAATGTTGTCATGTTTTGTCAGGATTGTCGCATGTACGCAAAAGAAAAAATTAATCATTGTTGCACTCTCTTATTTTCACTGGAAAAATTTGGCTAGTGGAAATGCTGATTGGCTGGTAACTTTAGAAAGTTACCAGCCACATTGGCTGGTGGTCAAAAAAATTAATTTAGAACCCTGGTTATATGTAATATGTAGACTTATGTTGATCATGCTTTTGAACAAAAAACACGTAGTACATTCTATATCCATCATTCTAATTATAAAAAAAAAAAATTTAAGTTTGTAAACAGAATTTAAAGCGCTGCATTTGAAAACTGCGCATGTGCGCAGTCCTACCAGCTTTAAGACCCTGGGGATTCCCTGGGAGGAGTTACGTAAGAGGGAACTTGCGCATGAATTAAATATCTTGAAATTAAACAACAGATAACTAAATCATGATAACAAAATCAGTCTTCCGCTGCAATATATGTTATTTACAGCAATAATCTGACATTAAATCAATTTGCACAGATTAATTAGTTTTTCACCTCCCACGTGACATCATCAACTATGTTGTTAAACCAACATGGTTCAAACGACGAATGTGCGACAAAGTTACTGGCTGTTTTTCAATTCCAAGAACGCAAAGAACGGACTTGCGTTCTCATGGAGATCGGTCTTGCCAGGCGGCGTTGGAAGAATTAACTCATAAGGTCTCGAGAACACAGAACGCACTTTTGAGAATTGAGATGTGTGCGATCTTCCTGTTGGTCACCTGACCTCCGCCATTGTTTTGCTGCAATGACTTCTGGGGTGTAAAGCGATTTCAGCGCACAAGTCTGCAGTCGATTGCATCCTCGATATCAAGAACACATCCAGGGATTTTCATGCGTCCTTTGTACTTGTGTTCTCGAGACTTGGAATTGAACTTCGATGGTTAATGATGACGTAGAGCGAGAACACAAGGACGCAAGATCGCTGAAGAAAACATATTGAGAAACAGCCACTATTTTGACAAGGTAGTTAGTTTCCCCACCTATGCATCGTACTATGGTGGTTCAGCAGCAAGTTACGTCATTGTTTGGGAACGCACCCCAGAGCTGCACTGCAAAAAATGACTTTCTTACTTAGTGTTTTTATCTTGTTTTTAGTACAAATATCTAACAATTCTTATATTTAGGTGCATTTTCTTGATGAGCAAAATGACCTAAGAAAATAGTTCTTAGATAATTTTTAGACAAAAACAACATAAAATTTAAGTGAATTTGTGCATAAAATGAATTTGTCCTGAAAGTGCCAGCACGACCTCACGCAATACGTCATCATCTCAAGAGGTCACACGAACGCGAAACTACGCCCCAGTGTTTACAAGTGTTCTTGTTGTATGTGGAATGATACTAATTAATGTCTTTGTGTCAGTTTAATGTTTAAAATGGTCCACAAATGTGCGTTTCATATATGTAACACGTGACCTCACGTCACTACGCATTTACGTGAGGTCGCGCTGGTGCTTTTCGGGACCGGAGATAGACGAGAAGTTGTGGTTTAAAAGTGCATATTTTTTATTTTTCTTGTCAAAAATGACAAGCGTTTCGCTAGATAAGACCCTTATGCCTCGTTTGGGATCGTTTAGCCTTTGAAACCCTGCTGAAAACAAACTGTTAAGTGTTGAGTTCTATTAAAGCAGTGGTTCTTAACGTTATTCCTGGAGGCCCACTGCCCTGCATGTTTTGTATGTCTCTTTTATCTGGCAGATTCAGTTCAGTTCATTGAGATCTCTTCTAATGAGCTGATGATTTGAATCAGGTGTGTTAAATAAAGGAGACATACAAAATGTGCAGGGCAGTGGGCCTCGAGGAATAACGTTAAGAACCACTGTATTAAAGTCCATTAAAATGAGAAAAATCCTGGAGTGTTTTCCTCAAAAAACATAATTTCTTCTGGACTGAACAAAGAAAGACATCAACATTTTGGATGACATGGTGGTGAGTAAATTATCTGGATTTTTTTTAAAGAAAATGGACTAATCCTTTAAACACTTAATCTAAGAAAAATTCTAGAAATATAGTCTGGGTCATATGCATGAGACAAGCCAGACATTTCACCATTGGCATGAAGTCTGGTTCACTAAAGCCCACAGGGCAAAATTGTCTGAGCAAAAATAAAAAGCAACCAAAGTTTTGAATGTCTCAAAGTTCTCATTTTTGTCAAATGAGTGCTTTATTTGTATATTTCTGTTCTTTAATTTCATTATCGTGCTTCAATCTTTTTTTTCCCCTCTATTATATTTGACATATTTTCCTTTTATGGTTTATAAGTAAGCGATTGGCAATACAACTGGCTGGCTGGCTGTACATTATCCGGCTTATTACGTGGCTTCTTGACACACGACTAAATATATGGATGAAAAATACTGATTTGATTCATTTTATTAGCTCATTTGTGAGAAATGGAAATGCAAACCATTGCCTTGCGGCTAGACACGGAGTTCAAACAAGATGAACTTGCATAAGGTTTCATCATTTGTAAATAAAATCAAAAAGTCTGCATGCTTGAACCGTGATACTTTCAGAGCTTTGGTGTGCTGACTTTACATACACTTTTCTCATACATGAGCACCCAGTTTAGGTCGATGTGCGTGCTTTTGTTTAGCTTTTGTAAATTTACCCTCCACCTGTCAAGATGACATTCAGTACTGTGTTATCATCTGAGAATAACAAACCTCAGAATGTCGCCACAGACCAATCAGAATCAAGCATTCCAGAGTATGATGTAATAATTGCAGTTTAATAAATACCACAAATGAATGTGCTTGTATTAAATTTAAAATTGATTGTTTTTTGAGTCATCACACAGAGCATTGGTTGTAGATGAATTGTTTGTTGTGTGACAGAAATAAGAATATTGCATTGCATCAATCATAGGCGCGCTGCACCTTTTGGTCCCTCAAACTCCCACCTTTCACCCTATTAGCTATGGCTCTGCCTTCATGTCACAACATAAGTCTGTGTTAAATGAAGCACATCCGGGACGGATCTTGTCTAGACTGCTGTTCATCCCTAGAATCTCAGATTCTTATTTATTTGATTTCTCTGCCTCTCATTTCATTTTGATCTGTCATGTCAGAAACTCAGTCTTCCATTCAGCCTCTTCATCATTCACACTCATCGCCATCCGGCTCATGTGCCCAGGCTCTGTCAGCAGCTGTCTATCACAGGTGATCCAGTCAAGCCAGCGAGGCCCCGGGCATGCATTCAGAAAAGCCTGACATCTCCCTCCAAACATTCCCTCAGTCTGCATCATCTCTCTTGGAATAAAAATAATGATTAATGCAAACTTACTCAACCTTTCTGCAATAAGGCAAATCCTTCTCCGTCTACACATTTTTAAGTTGCAAACAACTGGCCAGAGATTTCTTTGGTCAAACCGCAAGCATCGATCGCCTGGCTTTTATTTTGTTGAATATTTCTGCAGATTTTTGATCTTGTGGCCTTTAGTTTAATATTTCAGCATCGCTCCTCGTCGATACAACAGTGAATGCATCGCTCGCCTTTTGCGGTCAGACCTGAGCAAAGGCAATCAGACAGGTGCTTCAGACTCAATCATGCAGAGATGTTTGTTATTAAGGTGCTTATATGCTTTCTTATGTCCTTTAAGATCGATTTAGGTAAAACTTGTACACTTGACACAAGCCATTATACAGCAATCTAAAATACTTTCAGAAGAAATCAGCAGCACTATTATTTAAATTCTGTGCATATGTCAATTTTCCTTGGTTTGGGCTGATAATGGTCCTGCATGTTAATGCTGTTCTGGCTTCCATTTGCTCAATAAATAAACAAGATGAAGACTATGTAGTCGGAAGCCTGTGTGTTCTTTTAATAACAGCCAATGGAGAGTGCAATTGGCAGACAATCATCAGTGTTTTTGGTCTTTTTGTGTATGTGTATTTATGAATGTTTGTGTGAAGAAAAGTTGCTTTGCTAGCTTCTTCTCTTATTGAGATATTGCCCCCTGCTGGCTAGTACTAGCTTTGCACTTTCTCTATCAAAATCACAGCAGCTGTTAAAGATATAATTCACACAAAAATGAATATTGTTTCTATTTTCTCACCCTCATGCCATTCCTGTCCTATATGACTATATAAGATATTTTTAAGAAACATAGGTTGCAAAACCAAATTAAAGAGTCACAGGTTTTGAACAACATGAGGGTAAATAAATGAATTAAATGATGACTATTTTGGAGAACTATTCCTAAACTCTAGGGTTTGTGGTTTGAACAACACAGAATTATTATTAACAATATTGTAGGTGTATGTAGAGGTATATGTATCTGTATGTATATGTGCATATGTGAGTGAGTATATATGTATATTTGTATTTCATGAGAATTTACTGTTTTGTGTAGGACAGGATAAAAGGATTGTTATGTGAGTTATGTGTGGACCCCAGGAAGAGTAGCGGATGCATTTGTTGCATCAGCTAATGGGGAACTTTTATTGAAATTTGGAAAATAAGGATTTATAGGATATTTTATATTTTTATTTTGATAAGAAAGCACACATGCGGTGTTCGAATTGAGGAGGGTCTGGGGTGGTCCCGGACCTCAAGCATTGGTTTTATTAAAATTAAAATACTACATAAATTTAAAATTATTGTGCTGCACTGCCACAAAGCTATACTGTCCATTTTTTATCCAAATTTAGCAATATACGAATCCAAAAGATTTCTGTTTAATGGGTAAAAAATGGTTAGTGTTTGAGTTAAAAGTAACGTTGATCCAAGACCAACAAAAAAATTTGATCTAGAATCACATCTTACTTTGTGACATCACGGCGACACTATGATTATCACCTGATCTCATACGTCATCCGCTCTTTTTCCAATTGACTGCCGCCATCTTGAGTACCTACTGAGTACTGTCTCTTGCTACCTTGCTATGATTTGCAGCATATTTTCCCACACATATCTTATTTTCTTGTTTTTAATTTATATGCATTAGATTCATATAGCCATAAATATGATGCATTTACATATCATGTCATAGAAAAATGAGCACATATGTCTCGTGTCTTAGTCATCTCCATTATTTTTAGTCTGGTGCAACTCTGCGACGCAATTTAATTTTTTTACAGTCTGGTATTTTGAATTTTGTCTGGATGTTTATATCTAACCTCTGTAGAGGTTTCTAAGCGGCTCTGTGAGAGGCTTGCCAGCCCGCTATGCTGCCAAAACAAAACATTCGGGTGTGCACGCATATATCTGCATGTGTAGGCGCAGATTTGCGCAGAAGTACACTTTGACGTAAGTTGAATCCTTTTAATCGTCTCATGATTGGTTTCTACCCCCATCAATCAAAACTTTAGCTGGCTTTTTTTTGGCTTCATCCAGTCAAAAGCGAAGGTGTGCAAAATGACACCTCGCCTACCCAGTGTGCACTTCCAGGATATTTTAAGTTCTCAAACCTTATCTAATTGAACAAAACACTAAAATAAGGTGGGATATTCATGAGAACAGTCTAACGAAGCTGGAAGAGATGCATTTTCAGTGATTTGAATCGATATTTGATAGAAAATAAACATGATAGATTATATACACAGTAAGCGCACATGTAAACAAAGCGCGAGTGCCTCTTATGTCTTGAAAAGTGAAGCCGCTGGCTCTTTGATCACCCCCTGGTGGCTGGCTGCAGTACAAGTCATAAACCCCGCCCTCTCAATTTAAACGAATGGGATTCTGCTCTAAATAAAACATTATTTACACTTCCAATAAAAATTTCAGAAAAATGGTTTTGGTCCTTTAAGGTAGTTGTTATCACGCTGATATAGGTTAAATTGTTCATTTATGTGATCAGTTAAATTTTAGCCAGTAATTTAATGCTAGAAACGGGGCGTTTTATTATGATTTGCTTGGTTGAATTGGGTGCACAAGCGTTTGGGCGGAAGTTTGATACCGCGGCTGTGCCTCTGGCTCCGCGGACGATTCCTTCTGCACATGCCTTGGCTCCAAACTGACGTTTTTACGTAACTTGGCGGCGACCATGGTTGGACATTTTTAGCTTCAATTCAATACAATGGAAGGAGGCGACGTCGAGTCGTCCATCTTTTTTTACAGTCTATGAAACAAAGGAGGCTCTTGCGGGATTTTTCCCAATTTCCGTTGTTTTGGATTAAAATGTGGGATGCATTTTGAAAAGTGGACCCTTACGTTGCAAAGTACGCTGAAGTTTTTTAGACTAGTCAGAAATGATCAGAACCATATGACAAGATATGTGAGTACCGACATTCATATTTATATGTGGTCTGTCTGCATTTCATTTAACCCTTTTCACTCCAGTGTATTGATGGCAAAAACAAGCTCAGAACATGAATCTTGAGTGTTTTAGCTTTCAAATAATGCAAAGTTTATGATTGTTGATCGAATATTTGATGTAAAACAAAGTACAGAAACACATAGACTGACGTATCGATCTTGCCGAATCAGGTAAGGTGGCGGCAGACAAGTTTGAGAAGTGAGTGACGTCAGTGAGGAGATGTTGTTGACGTCATCTGATATTCGTGCATAACTGCATGTTATAAACAGGGTGAGAATGAGACTATATTAGAAACCATACAAACGCCCTGCCAACCTACACTCTCTCTCAAAAAAAACTTGCACCTAAAGAGGTCATATTAGTACCTTAGAAGTACATATTGGTATGTCTGTCATCTGTACCTACATATCTGAACTAAATGGTTTTAAAGGGAACTGCCCCAGTGACACCTTAGGACCATTTTTGACATATTTTTCTGACAATGTACAATACATATAACAATATACCAGCAAACTGCATGCACCACACCACCTCATTCATAATCAATACACAAACATTATTTGTAAGCCACTGTGATTATGTGTCAGCTGTGACTGCTGACTAAATTGGCACACTGTGTTGAGTTGAAACACATCCAGCACTTCTCCCTTGAGACCGCTGCACCATGCAGTAGCTTCAATAGTGTCGATACAAGATCACACCTGGCTCCATCACCCCGTCCCTGCTGACCAGAGCAGGTGCAGAGTGATGCAGAGCTCAAATAGTGGACTGAGACACAGGCCTGAATGAATAGACACACTCCTATGTCATTTATGAGATGAACAACTGCCTGATTTCTAAGTGTTACTCTTTATGGATCAGCTGGATGGCTTTGGTCTTCTGTTTGGTCCTCGGTTCTTTGTGTACGTGTATATTTAGCTTTAAAAAACGATCAAAGTTGTAGTTTATTTGACATCAGTACATCTTGACCGACCACCAGCAGTACGAAACGTCAGTAATGATTCACTCTGGTGTGCGTCAGCACTTTTAACTATAATTCATGACTTTCCATTCAAACGGTAGCATTTTTAATAAACAGGACACTTTACATCCACAATCTCTAAAAACACACAAAAATAGTCCTCTCGAAAATCCTTTCGAAAGTTATATAACACTTTGGACGCAGAATTAATGGATTTGTTTCCTCATCTTGAGCAATCGAGTGGGGTCGGACTGACTTTTTATATTGTGTTCAGTGTTCAGGGCGGAAAGACTTCTCATGGCAGGTCAAAAGCACTGTTTTTTCTGTACTGCAGCGGGTCAGACTGACAGAAATCGACAGCACTTGACTGACAAGTCTTTATTTGAAGTCTGAAACACTTGCACGTATTTAAAATGTATACCTCTATATTTAAAACTAATATTACATTTAGCTGACGCTTTTATCCAAAGCAACTTATATTTGCTATATGTCAGAGGTCACACGCATCTGGAGCAAGGGATTAGATGTCTTGCTCAGGGACACAATGGTGTCACAGTGGATTCGAACCCGGGTCACACCAAAGGCGTGTGTCTTATCCAATGCGCCATCACCACCCCATATTAATATTAATATTATAAACTTAGTAAGATACAGTAGTTGATCAATTATATCACTTTAGTTTAAAGCTGTAATAATTGTCAAGTGGTACAGGTTTGCAATAACCAGAGGCATTGTTATGGTGGAGTTACCTCTGATAGTGTTGTAGTCTCAAGAGCATTTTTTAATGGTCTTGTTCTTGTCTCGGTCAGAACTGTCTTTTGGTCTCGGCCTTGTCTTGGTCTCAGACTTAGTTGTCTGAGCGTTTTTTTTTTCAAAACCGGTCAAGATCTTACACTAAATTGCTGGTGCAATGTCTGATTTATGTGTTATGGATGTAAAACATTTAGATTTAAAGCATTTATTGACTTATTTCTTATTTGATTTCTTTTGTTGCTGTTGTTCCAGTAAGAAATGAATGGGGGATTGTCCAAAAACAAATCATTGTCAGTAAATTAATACAAAGCCTCACAATAATTCCATTTTTCGATGGTCTTAGCATGGTCTCGACTGTCTTTGTTCTCAGTCTTGTCTTGATCTCGGCCCCTCAAACTCTTGGTCTTGTGTTGGTCTTAACAGCCTCTGGTCTTGAATTACTTTGGTGTGAGTAAAATTATACTTGAAATGCTTTGTAATAAAATTTTGTGGAAATTATTTTGGTTTAACATGACATCATGGTACAACTGAGTGTTGTAAATAAAGCTAAGCTGTCCAAGATTGGGAATGAGGCAAGTAAAATAATTGGAAGGACACAGAGACACTCGAATGATCTCTATTGATATAAAGTCAAGGAAAATGATTTAAAGATGGATGTGTCTCACCCCCTACGTATGAGTTTCAGTTATGGCCATCAGGAAGATGTTATAGGCAACCACAAGGTATAGAAAACGTTTATCAATTATCTTTCTTTGCCAAGTGCTGTCAAGTAAAGTAAAGTAAAGTAAAGTAAAGTAAAGTAAAGTCACTTCAAAAACAGTTTTTATAAATATGGACTTTGCGGTGCATTTTTGCGTACGCACACTTTTCGATCAAATCTGTGTGTACGCACGCTTTATAAATGAGGCCCCATGTCTCGGTTTAGTTGGTCTCGACTACAACACTGACCTCTGAGGTACTACTATAAACTCTTTAGTTGCAGAGGTGTACTTTTTAAAAGGGTAACGCTCCAGTGACAGCTAGGGACCATTTTTTGATCTACCACAAAACACAGGCAAGCTGTTTATTGTTACCAATGATTCATTCATGCAGACTTCTGTCAGTCTTTTGCAAACTGTTTCATGTGGTGCAAATGTTTACCAGACATTTTGCAGCGGTTTGGTAACAAATTAATTATTGTTTTGCCACAAACTGCTAGTCTGCCACAAAGGACACATTTTGCAGACCCTTTATTTACTGTATAGTTCATCATATTATTAGTTTTAAAAAACCCAATGCATCATAAATCTTATGAATTGTTCCAACATTACATTCAATATTTTATCTTCACCTTCATAAATGTTAAATTACTCTTGAGACTTGTGTGGGTACAAACTAGACTGTCCCAGAAAAAAAGATTAATCATGGTGAGTTTAGTGGTAATGTTGTTACTCATTTCCTGCGGCAACAACAAAAAAGCTTTATGGTGGGAAGAAAAATTAGCTGACAGATGAACAGTGATATTATATTTGTCTAGTAATGAAGTTATTTATTTAAGAAAACAGACCCACAACACAGCTTTTCACATACACTGAACAGGCTTGGTTGTGTTTTACGAACAATCATTTCATGCAAATTTGAATGACATCATAAAGCACTATTCAATCAGACATAACTTTCTGTCAAATAATTGACTTATTTTACATTTGTCAGTTCAGCGATACTTGACAACATGAATTGAATCAAACATAAACTTTTAATATTACATTAACAATCGCTCTTAACTTTAATATTCATTCTCTGTGAGTTTTATAACTTGTACTTAAGTATAAAGGTTTAATTGTTGGTCAGTGTAGTGAAGCAGTAACAGATTGAACAATGTCAAAAGTGGGCCAGAGACGTAATCTCAGGGAGTTGACAACATAAAATGCATCTGCAGTGATGTCATATCCCAAAAATCTGCATGACCATGTAATTGTTTTTTCTTTGTGATGTTATTTGCCATGAAATAGCAGGCTCAGCATATGATAAAAGGGAATAGCCATTTGTATTATTTGCTTTAATTAGATTTGCACTATTTACATAAGCGTCACATGGTTTATCTGTTAGTGTGCATCGAATTCAATAAAGGAAGAAGAGATTGAGAAATTAACAGCCTTGCCATGTCTCAGGAGGGATTACATTCTCATATCATCTGATAGTCTGGATCACAGGGGTGTAAAGGGATATAAATGACCTCTTAGGTTTCAGCTTTTCAATTTCCTTCCTGTGCTGCCCTTCCTATGCAACTGTGACTACACATTTTCTGTCTGGATAGAGGCTGGGGGGGGGGGGGGTAAAGCAGCGTGCCTCAAAACTACAGCAAGGTTTCTGAATTATTACGAGTTTTTTATCTATTATTTATTAATTTTAACAAAAAGTTGATTTGAAAAATGGCATTTGAAATGTATAATGTATTAATTACAATATTTGATAACAATGATCCAACAAATGAAATGTTTAGTGGGTCATAATTGTTTGAATTTAGTTAAAAAGCTTATGATTCAGTGTCAAGTCTCATATACGGTAGTGCACATGCAATGCAAATTGTAACAAAAGGTCAATGTATGTTCATATTTCCTAGTTATGATATCACGGTGTGTACCTATACAGAAACTGGCTCCCAAAAGTAAACCTATACCGAATTAAATATCCACATGAGTATAAAGTGTACATCTACCTCCAATCTCTATATACAGTAGTAGTTCTTAAACTTTCCCCTAGTCACGCCCCCTCCTCCCATAAGGAAAACTCATGACATAAACAATCTCAAACTTAGAATTTGAATTAAACAAAACATATTAAACTATTTAATGTAGTGTTTTCTCCAAAATGGTTTGATTTTATGATACATTGATTTATTTTATACAGTTTTATTGAACTTGGCCCCCTTGGCACCAACTCGCATCCCCCAGTTTAAGAACCACTGATATCCAATAAGGCATTTTTGCAGGCTACAATACGTAAACATTAGCAGAAAATGTCTCACGACTGGTAAAGTGCAACCACAAATGACAGCAGTGGAAATAACCATCCAAACAAGAGCAAATTACCTGAATATTCAACCCTATCTCACGGCGAATTCGTAATAATTCAAACGATTTAACCAAGTGGCTAAATCGTATGAAATCATACGAGCTGGCTCGTACGAAATCGTACGATTAGTTCATCGCATTTAAAGGTGCTCTAAGCGAATTGAAGCGTTTTAGACCATAAAACATTTTTTGTTACATACCGGAAACATCTCCTCACTATCTGCTTGCTGCCTGTCCGCTGATCAAACTGTAAAAAAACGCGATCTCTGTAGACAGCCCATGGCTTCACAAACGGCAATATCAACAAATGGCCAAACCTACAAACAGAAACCATAACAAAGTGTTCCAGCCAATAAACGACAAGAAGGATTTGGGGGTGGGGGTTGGGCGCGTTCATGAAAGCACGGAAGGGAGGGGGAGGGGGAGGAGTTAGCTACGCTCTGTCTGTTTGAAAACAGTTCAAACATCAACAGGAAGTGACGTCGCACATTATTCGCTTAGAGCGCCTTTAACACAGCCCTGTGTTGCAGGGATTTCGTGCTAATTAATACGAATAGATTAAATCGTACTATACCATACGATTTTGTTCATCGCACTCAAGAAGCGTGACCCGTAGCCAGAAAAAAACTCTGGGTGTGCATCTGAAAATCTGCGTGTGTCACAGGCAAGATAAGCAGAAACGCTGGGGAATTCAGGTGCTGTAAATCCGGTGGACAGGACTCATCTCGTTATAGATCAAGATAATTTATAAAGATCTTTAAACGAAGGATTGGAGTATCAGATAGTTGACATGGTAAGCAAGTTAGTTAATATTTTAATTAAAAAAAGGAAAAACGAAATAAAACGAATAGAATACATTATTGTTGTTGCGGTGTGTCACGTGACAATCATGACCCGTCGCCATGGACACAAGGGGTCAGATAAAATATTTTTAACTTACGCGTGAAAGGGTTGATTTTAAATATATATATATATTCTAAGTAAACAACAACAGCCCAAGTTTAGTACAAATAAATATTGAAACTATAAATAAATATTCTGCATCAATTTTAGGTGTGCTACTGTGGGTGGCCCGGCACACCCGTGGCTACGCCCCTGCCGTGACCCAAATCTCGTTCGCACATCATCGCGATATGTATCATCTGTTTACAAACGTCGCCACTCGGTGAGTATACTAAAAGTGTCTGTTTGTTCGATATTAAATTCATTATATGTTCTTTATTAATCCAGATCGGCTTCTAAATGTTATCTGAATTGTATTGGTCATCTATATTACATTCTTTCTTTTTGTTCAAAATAAGTTCAACACATAATCAAGCAGTGGGTGATTGATTAGCGCGTGATTAAAAGCTAGTCACGTTATCCACGATCATTTTATTATATTCATATTTTTGGAATTAACTACCAATGTACTACTACTGTGGTATTGTGTGTTTATAGTACACAAATCGTACCATGTTTTTACCGCAGTTAGTCTACTTCTACTGTGGTATTTTGTAGTGCAGTAACAGCAAACCTTATGCTTTTACCACAGTAGTTCAGCCTTTTTATACATAGTAAAAAAACAGTAACACCAACAACATGCTTTTAATACATTTGATGTACAAATCTGACATCTTTAGACATTCAGATCTTTCTTTTTTTGGTCAGTTTTATTATATTGCCGTTTTATTTATTTATTTATCTTATTATATAGTCTTATGATAGTGGGCGGATCTTGGGGTTTGTTGTAAATAGTTATACACATACAATGTTTAGTAAATAAAGAATTAAAAAAATATCCGAAATTTGTAATTCACAATTTTTTTTGTCTTGCAGTTTCTTCACATACATCTCATGCTCCTCCATCTACACGCTCCACAACATTTAAACCAACGGCTCTTTTAAGAGCCATCACTTGCAAAAGCTCTCGTACTCGCTCTCCTACTAACTCACTCACTCTCCAACTCACTCACTCTTCTATAGGGCTGTGCAAAATAATCGTCTGCGATTCTCATGCGTGTTTCATCAGTAAAGCCGGTTCCGTGATTAGAAGTAAATCGCCATCAGCTGCTTTCAGATGGAGCGGCATTTATTACACAGACCCGTAGTTCACAGAGAAGCTAGGCAAAATTGCATAGATTGTCGGAGTCGATTTTCCTCGATTTTAATCCCGGTTTTGCCTAGCTTCTCTGTGAACAACGAGTCTGTGTAGTAAATGCCGCTCCATCTGAAAGCAGCTGATGGCGATTTACTTCTAATCACGGAACCGGCTTTACTGATGAAACACGCATGAGAATCGCAGACGATTATTTTGCACAGCCCTACTCTCCTACGTATACACACACACACTCACTCTCCCCCTCTCTCTGTTTGTCCCTCTTTCAATTTGTTTTGCCTATTTCTCTTTGCATTCTTTCTTTTCTTCAATATGGCATCTTCAGGTTTTGACCAGTTATGCCAGGAAGCTGCAACTATTTCAAAGCATCTTGACATGAAAGCTGACAATGCTGAACTTGGAGCAGCTACCAGAGAGGCTGAAGAAATTCTACAAATGTTCAATCCTCCACTGGTAAAGTTAATTATATTTCAGTTTTCTTATTCATTTGGTTAATTTTTTATTTACACTTAAGTTGCTTTAATAAATGTGTATTTTTATCTGTTCATAGATTTCCAAGTCCTTACTTTCAATCACTTTTAGCATTTTGTTTTAACATGTTTATTTCCAATTTTTTTCAGCTGAAAAAGATGACCAAACGAGCGATTTCCTGGACTCAACAGACACAGTGAACTTTGCACTGCATTTCAAAGGTAATATTGGTTATATAAAATATCCGTATATCCACATAAATGGACTCAGGTCTGTAATAGTGCCTATATACATAATATAGTTTTATAAAATTGATTGTTGTCTGTTGTTACATCTGTAGCCAGCTCCTCAGCCGCAACACCGAGAACCAGAGTTGAGGTCAATGTACTGCTGAGAAAAGTGCAAGATCTGTTTAACCAAAATTATAGTAAGCATATGTTCATACACTTTTTAAGTCTTGATAACCTAATATACCTTCATGATTTCATGGCATTATTATCAAATCAATAACTTATTTGTGTCCATCAACCATAAGATTATGACACATTACCAAAATGACTGTTTACAGCTGATACACTGGCTCTTAACAGGATAGTAGAGTCACAATTGTCCGACTGTGTTACAATGTGCAACATGTTCATGCATGTGTTTGCCCGTGTCTTTCAGAGGATGCCGGAGGTACTGGAAGGCTCCCCTGGTAAATCAAGGCATGACAGTTAAAGTTGCAGGACTGCCCAACAGCCTTACTTTCAAAAAGCCATCCTATTGTGGAAGGAAGCAGTTGGAGGCCATTTTGCAAGCGGCTGAGGAGATTTCATTTGAAATCAGTAAGTGAGATTAACAGTGGTTTTGTTTCTCCAGCTGAGTTTCGGCCAATCATTTGGCTCTATGCAAAGTGGGAAAAATAAGTTAACTTAACAATAATACAGGCCTACATGTGAGTCTTTGTATAGTGCAGCACTGGGTGGGTTAAGTTTTGACCCATAACGAGTAAATATTGAAAAGAACAAATGCTGGATTGTTGTTATGCAACCATGGGGTATAATAACCCAGCAGTTGGGTTAAAACAACCCAGCATTGGGTCAATATTAACCCAGTAGTGTGTTCTGTCCAATATTTACCCAACATTTTTGAGCCCAGCCATTTTTAGAGTGCTGGCCACTGTATTTCTCCATGTCTCCTCACCCCAACCAGTCGAGGCAAATGGCTGCCCATTCTGAACCATGGTTCTGCTCGAGGTTGCTGCATATTAAAAGGAAGTTGCCATTGCACTCTCAGAAAAAAAGTATAAAAGTTGTACCTTTTTGTCACTGGTACACTACCTTTTGAAAAGGTCCTAAAATGTACCAGTTAGGTACAGATATGTACCTATGAGGTACCAGCATGTAGCTTGGCGGTACCAATGTATACCTTTTAGGTACAAAAGTGTACTTTTTGAAAAGGTACTGCCCCAATGTCAACTTTTGTATCTTCATGTACCTTTTTTCTGAGAGTTTGTAGCCTAATAATATGAAGAGTACAGTATGGTCTAGACCTACTCTGTTTGAAAAGTGCTGTGAGGTCACTTTGTTATGAATTGGCACTTTAAAAATTAAATGTAATTCAATTGAAACACATTCAGGTTATAGATTCTGTATGTGTCTATGACAGTTTGTAAGGGATGTAACACTATTTCTCAGTTGCAGTTTCCTCATTACAGTGGACACATTTTCTAAAAAGGCACCTCTCCAGAATATCCTATAGCTGTTTAGTTGAATTTGACTAGTGATTGTGATGGCCCTTGGCAACAGTTAAATTTTATCTATAAAATAATATTTCTTCATTAATACTGCTGTGTGATGCAGAAAGACCAGTTATTGTTATGCTTCTAAGAGTTTCTTTTTTTCCCCTATACATTAATTAGATGCAGCACAATGCAACTCCACTGACAAAGCAGAAGGAATGTCAGAGGCGATGGACGCAGAAGGTACGCTGAGATGTTTTTATTTTATCTTTAAATAAATATATAACATTAAACTTAAGAAGCTTAAGGGGACATTTAACATCTTTTATAGACCATTTTGCAAGATGTAAACAACACTGGTCCAGAAGCACTTCCTGTATCAGTTTTTTAACACAACATAAACGTTGGGATAAAATACAACCAACAGGACATATAAAACTTAATCAAAAAGTTAAAGAAACATTTTTAAGATGTTTTCTTTATGTGTGAAATAAAGAAAACAGTTACAAACTGAAACAGGAAGTGTTTCTGGACCAGTGTTGTTTACGTCTTGCAAAATGGTCTATATGGTTGGTATTCTGATATTTTACACTTTGAATTGGATGTTGATATTTAGATGCAAACAATGAATGGTACTGTATCTGTATTTAACCTACAATTTACTAATTAACTATTGATAGTATAAATGTTGACACATTGCATTATGAATTTGTAATTTAGATTCAAATGTTGTATTAAGAAAGTTGTTATTATGTTTTATGTTCTTTAGGTACAGAGCTGGAAGAAAAGTCCTCAGAAACAGCCACTACTGTAGCTATCGTGATGACTGCAGATTAAGGTATCTTTTCAAATTGTGCTGATTTTTATGTCCCATTGTGAATAATAAGCTCTTCCTCATAGTAGACCAGGGCAAGTAGACCTGGTTTGGAGGCAGCAACATGTATAAAAACAGGTAGTTTCAACAGATTACAATACTTTAACAAGAACAGATATTGGAACAGAACCATAGACCAAAACATTTTAAAAGGGAAACAATCCACTACACAGTGACACATTGTGACAAATCAGCCTCCAAATTTTTCATTTAGGATCTAACAGCATTAAACTAGATTCACTTTGTAAGTCTTTCAAGGGGCAGTTTCCAGGCAGAACGTGCAGAATACATAAACAGAGTTCTGTACATACATTTGGGACCTAATGTATAAAAACATCTTAAAGGGTGTTGTCCAGGACATTGTCTTAAATTACAAACAGAGATAGAAGGTGAACACACCAACAATTGCTTTTAAAATGATGTTCCCTATGAATGGCTAGAACAGGCCAACCTACGACTGTATGAGGTATGGCATTACAGTTAGTTATGCTAAAGTGGTGGTGAGATTTTTTTGAATTGATGATTCTTCTGAATCATGTTTGATTTACATACATTTCTGAAATGGAAAACCCAGAGTTTTCCTTGTTTCCGCTTTCTAAAATGTGCCCCAGGAATTCTTCTTTGTTGACCTGCTTGTATCTTATGATTGAGCGTCAGCAATACCCACATTTTAATTTGGCAATAGTTACAAATGAATAAACTGCCTTTGAAATGTTACTTAAAATATGCTCATGAGTATTAATTCAACTAACTGGCTTGACTTAAATATATTTGTTTTGATAGATGGAGGCCATTTGTGCTGTAACTGCCACGTCCTTTCGATGACGGGAAGAAGAATGCTTCAGAGAAGTGGCGTTCATGGTCACAGTGCACAGTGTGCCAATCATGGTCACACACTGCATGTCAAGACAGCATGCAAACAGCCTGTAGCACTGCATCAGTGATAGGAAACATGCTAGTTACACAAGATGTTTTATGTTTTAACTTTGAGTTGTTTTTACTTTGTTCATGACCCCATCCCTACAAACACACACACACACACACATTTTTTTTATTTTTATGTATTAGGTGCCATTTAATCTTTTTCATGCAAATGTATTGTAATGATTACACTTATAATAAAACAGATTTTTAATTCAATCTAATTTGTATTTATTGTTGTCATTTGTTGGCACCATGAGTGTGGTCCCTTTACCTGGGACATGTGGGGACCAATTAATATCTATTGTACTGAATTTAGGCCACAGGTTGTAAATAAGTAGCCTGATGTTTTTAATCTTTTATCAATGGTTCGGTATGGTTGGGTGTTGGCAAGGACCTCACCATACTTTTCAATACAGTGAGTCAAAGTTCGATTTCATGTTATGATTAAATAGTTTACATAACTTTCACTTCTTTTTCGCAGTCTTGCTGTCACTGAGGGGCATTTGGCAAATTGGATATCGAAAAGTTGGTTTATGTCAGAGCAGTAGTGATACTCGTGGATACTTTGATATACAACTGAACAGTACAATTTAAACAACTTTAAATATAATGATGAGGATGATGATGTTATGTGTATCTGCTTTATCAAAGTGATTTTCCTCCATCATACAGATGAAGTTGAAGCAAATCTCTATGACCACTTTTAATGTTATGAATGAACCATCATGACAGAAATATATATTTATATATTAATTGAAAGTAATACAAAAAATTGAGACCAACAACAAAGAGTTAAAAAACTAGCTATGCTCAGTTGTAAGAAATTTTTTGGAATGATTAAGTAATTTCACATTTTGTGTTAAAATTAAAGTGACAACACAAGTAACCAAATGTGGTGTTCCTATAATAAAACTGATTGTGTTGTTTTAACACATCTGTTTTTAAAGTGTATTTATTACTCTGCAGTATGCTGTAGCATTCATTAACAAAGTTTTAAATAATATATACTGTATACTACACTTTACTATAGTATGGGTATAGTTTGCATACTGCTCAGGCCTGTCTTTCTGCTTAGAAAGAAGGAACATGAAGCAATACATAGGCTTCCTATACTGTACACATAGCTGAAGCATTCAGTTTCTCAAAGTGACAGGTTTGGAAGGAGGGGAATGGTACTCTAATGGATAAACTAAATAGGCCTGTTTACAATTTTTAGTTGAGATCAAAAGAAAACATTTAAACAAAAATAAATAGGCTACAAAAGATGCAAGAGAGCAAACATTATGTACATTATGTAGCAAACATTGTGTATAATGTTTGCTAATTTGGGTTTTGACAACCAATAGACCTAATAATCATACTAGCCTACAATCGGAGACAACTACCCATCAGACTATGGTCTTATTTATTAATGGTATGTTTTTAATTATCATAGCAGCATTAACATAAATAGATATGCATATAAGCCCAAACAGAAACGCACAGTTTGTGTGTGTGGCCAAGGTATTCATCAAGGTGTGGGGTCTGTTTACAAAGCCAGAAACAAACAAACAGCTTTATTTTATCTAACCCTAACCTTATTGAACCTTCAAAGTGCTCTCTGAAACTACACCTGAGATGGCTTGTGTACTTGAAATGAGAACATGAAAAGTTTGTTGTAGAGCTAAGCCAAATAGATCGTTAGAAAGGTCTTGACCTGCAGAATAACATATGTCAGTATGAAGAATCTACATGGCACCTGCTTGGAAATACGGCCCTTTAAAACATCACCTTGGTGCATTTTTGAATGCTTATAATTAGGCAACAAAAGGGGCTATAGACATGGGACAAACTCTTAATGAGAGCTCTTGACCTCAGTTATAATGTCAATATAGTCAACAACTTGGGACTCTATCAAATATGGTTAAAATTTATTTAAACCTATTTAACAATTAAATATTTAAAATCTGATTGCATAAGTGTGTTAACAATCCCCCTAAACACCTTACTGTACTCTCAACTCACTATTTACAACCTCCAATTATAAGAAAAACACAAATGTTTTTAAAAAACTACAATTCCCTACATGTGTGCAATGCAGCTTGATACAAATCAGCACTAAAATTGTAGTTTTTCTGGTTTGCAAAGTAGGGCTGTAAAAACATATATCTACTGAATATATAAACACCTAGTTCAGGCAAACTATTAATTAGGCTGCATCTAGATGATCTACGTTAAGAAAATGTAAAAAAGTTGTTTTTTAAAGATATTTTAGCAGAAACAGTGTTTTTTGCTAGAGGGGATACAGCTACGCGATTTAGGGTTAAGTTTGGGGTAGAATTCGGATGTAAACAGCGAATCTGTCTAGATGTGATACAACTTGTCTTAAATCGCGTGAAATACTCGAAATGTTTGGTTTAGGGTTAGGTTTTGGGGATAGGATTAGGATAATAACAGCGCTCATTCGCGAGAGTTTGCTGTTGCTGTATCCCCTCTAGCCACAACGCCGAAACAGCAGAACACGCAAACCCCGCCTTCAACACAATGCACTTCTGTAACCTTCTGCTACCAAAAAACTAATTTCTCAGATCGAAATAGAAATTGTTCAAAAAGATTTTATTGTTGAGTTATCAAGTTTTTGTTTTGTATGTCATTTAATTTTGAATGTCATTTAAAAAGAAAACACGTCATGCAAGCTACGTGGTTTCAGTGATAGCAGCCTCATAGCAACCACCATAGCAACGAACTATATAATACTAAATATAATGGGAAGAAAAAAAGTATTAATCCACATCAACTTAGTTCGGGAGAATTTCAAGCCAATATGGTTATGTAAGAACCTACTGTATGTGGCAGTCTGTCTTGTGGATTATGACTGTAAAATCATTGTATAAGTCATTTACTAAGTTCATCACTATTCATTCACCTCTAAAGTGTGCTGTGACAATTGCTGAAATCATGACTATAACTCATTCTGGAAAACATTTTATTTTTTACAAACTTTAACAGTATTTGTTTCAAAGGATTCAAGATTCAATACTTTGTCATTTCAACTTAGCTCACAAAAACAAAACACCTTACACACATTGACCACATTTGTACATTACAGTAAATAAGTAACATCACAATGGTAAACACACAATTTTGTCCTCACACAGACTAGTGTGAATATGTGTGCTTAAAAACAGTACCTACACTTTAAAATAAATCAGACCTAGTAAAACATCATGTTTGCACAAGTAAGGCGAACATTATATTAAACCACCATAAAGGTTTCTATGATATGCTCCAACATATACTATACATTTTACATCATTCTTTTTACAGAATACAATATCAGACTAGAAATTAAAAAAATATGTAGTGCTAGTTATCATATTTATCCACATTGTCATCATTATCACTCTTATCATTGTATACCAGTGTCTGTATGCTTGGCATGGGGAGGGCCTGACACATGTGGGGGTTGTCTGCAGGAACAAAGTCTGATACATGTGGGTGAAACATCATAATGGCTTGATGTTGTTTTCTTTCCAGCTGTTGGATGCGTTGAATGAGAGCAGCTTTTGCATGAGTCTTCATATGTAAGGCATCAATCCCTCGCTTTTTTAGACTCCGCGAAACATCATCTTCTTTAATCTAGAAGACAAAAGAAAACAAAATGCTATGTTATGTTACCAGGTGGTTTCTAATATGATTTGCAGGTAGTTAGTTTGTCAGATGGTTACTAGAGTGACTGCTGTGTGGTTACTAGGGTAAAGTAATTATACTTACAGTGTCATCAAAGCAGAAGTAGACATGCCAAGATGGATCACATGATTCCTGAAAATCAATTGTCGCTACCTGCTTGGAGAGTCTAATGGCAATGTCCTGCCCATCTGAAGCAAAGCTAGGAAACAAGCATGCAGAAAAATAAATGTATTAGTTTGTATTATAGTCCTTTTTAAGTTCAAACCTAATGTCATATTGTATCTAATTATCCACTTATAAGTAGATATACCTGGATATATTCTTCTCAGGTGGAGGAGGACTGCTCTCTCTCCCTTGATTCAGTTCTAGCCACATCTTTAAGGGTAGACTGGAAGTTTGAATCAGACTCTTGCCATCTTCTCCCAATACGGTATTTTTTCTCAATGTTCAGCAGAGTCCTCAATTCTAATATCTACACATTACAAAAAGTACAGCACAAAAGTTCAGTTGCTAGCAAGCAGAAAGCATTACCGTGGTACACCTGACCAAACATATGTTACAAGTAAGGCCTTGGTGGTAATAGATTACTAATTACACCACATGAAGATTTGCAATAATGCTGCAATATTTTAATTTATAACCACTGGTGACAGTTTCCTTCAAAACTATGCCATTACTATAATCACACGTTTAAGCACATCAGCAAGGCACTTAAAGGAAAACACCAATGTTTTTCAATATTTTACTACAGGGCTATTCAGATCTTACCCTGAAGGGCCAGAGCACTGCATAGTTAAGCTCCAACCCTGATCAAACACACCTGAGCAAGCTAATCAAGGTCTTCATGATCACTAGAAAATCACAGATGGTTAATGGTACATAAACTCAGTAGTGCTCCAGCACTCCAGTGTACAATTTGAATAGCCCTGTTTAACTATGTTCTTACCTCAACTTATACAAATTAATACATACCGATCTTTTTTCAATGCGTGCACTTTTAATCTTTGTACAGCGCCTTGTGAATGTATTAGCGTTTAGCCTAGCCCCATTCATTCATATGGCTCCAGGGATGAATTTAAAAGCCACCAAACACTTCCAGGTATTTAGACGAGTAAGTATGGTGGCACAAAATAAAACTTTTGTTTGGAGCCATAGGAATGAATGGGGCTAGGCTAAATGCCAACACATTCACGAAGTGCTGAACAAAGACTAAAAGTGCATTCATTGAATAAAGATAGGTATGAATTAATTCATCTAAGTTGAGCTAAGGACATAGTAAAATATTGAAAAACGGTGGTGTTTTCCTTTTAAGACGTCTGTAATTACCAAAGTCTTACATAAAAACATTAAACTCTTACTTGAACTTGTAGAACTGAATCAGTCTGATGATGTAGTCCCTTTTCCATCTACAGACAGTCTCTGAAGAAAAGACGACATCACTACCATGCTAATAAAGTCAGTAATTTCATGTTACTTATAATAAAGTAATTTATTTCATGTTACTTCTATTTCTTTGTTAATAGTATTCATGACATTCTTACAGTATTTAAGACTTTAACTTCAGTTCCTTACTTATTGGTTTCAGTTGGGCTAGCTTTTTTCCATCTCTCCATGTCTCCTTCAGAAATCAACACTATACAACAACAATAACAGAAAACAAGACACACATCAATCCTAAATACTCTTGTGCAAATTGCACTTATAAATGGAATGTAATATTCTCCCATCTACAACTAATTGTTACCTGCTTCTTATGTGCATTGTTTACCTGGTACCTATCTGATGACAGATGAAATATCTTCTTGAGGAGCGAGAATCAATATTTTCTCTGCTTTGTCTACTCTTTGCAGGAGCTGCACCTCTGAAAAGATGAAAAGACAGTTTAATCTACTTATAGTATGCTTACCATTTTGTGTGAGATCGGCTTCACTCCAGAAAATATGAAATGTATAAACAGTGAACCACCAGCACAGAATTTTGAAAGGTTATACAGCAGTAGACACACCTAGGTCAGTTGATTTCCTCCGTCAAGGCGGACATCAGTCAGTAGGTCAAGGCGATGAGATGGAGTCATCTCCTTTGTGACTCTGGCAAATCTTTGGAGGACAGACCACAGCCTTTCCATTCCTTCCCCGTCTGTGAGCCCAAACCCATCAAGCCATCTGGTACTGTACTTGATCTATGATTAAAGCAAAGTGGTAAAATATCACATACTGTACACAAAGCATGACCCTACTGCTTATAGTGATCTTATGGTATTTTATCTTTTAATTTGTAAAAATAGCAAAGCTGTTCTTTTTATTACTTTATATTAATGTAATTATTATACAAATTAGGTAATCTGAATAAAAAGAAACAAAGGAAACCAATTTGGTTATAACAATCCTCTGCTTATAGTGATTAGTTTGACCCAGACAGATTTGAGATAAACGGTTTCCACTGGATTGTCTTACACATTGCATCTCTGAAACAAGTTTAGACAAACGTCAGGTTGGAAAAATGTTAGATTAAAGATTATTTTTAGGCATTTCTGGCTAATTTCAGCTTTGCAGTGCATAGACAGGACAAATTGAGGCCAAACAGGGAGTGAATGATGTGTGTTATATGTCCTGATATCCCTATAAAGTCCTTGAATTACCTGGCAGGGCAATTTGTGCCCATAAACATGAAATGCTGGTAAGTCTAAGGAGATGTTGTGTGGTATGCCCTCCCCTGATTTCTGATTGAACACAGTATGACATAATTTTGAGTTAAAGGTCTTTTCTCAAAACAATAATTCAGTTTTACACACAAAAAGGGGTACTTACCTGCAAATGTAAGGCAACAACACAGGCAATGTCTAAGACTACTCGCAGGTGTATGTTCTTGTCCTCACATCTTTGAAGTAGTGCATCAGTGACATACAGGGGATAGGCTAATCTATTTTAACACAAAAATGTGAATGATAAAACACTTTATACTGAGGAAAAGTGAAAAATAATTATACAATCTCCAGCATCACATTCAATACCTAAATACTCAATAAGGGCACTCAGAATAATTCTAAACATTTTTCATGTTTTCTTGTATAAGTGAATATTATAAAATTGCTGAAAAGTTTCACAATTATATTTGGTGACTAAAAATTTTAATAAAATATGGCTTATGTTAGGGTCATGCTATTTTAGGCATTTTATGAATAGCTAGAATCAAACAGGGGAATTATCATTCATATATATAAACATAAATGTTGTAGATTTACCATGTTAATAACTGTGGAAATGCATCATCACAGTCTGTGAAAAAAGACCATTATAATTCAAAGAGCTTTTCAATTGGTAAATGCATGTGTACAAATAAATACCTCTTACAACAGCCTCATAAAGTTTCTGCATGACTGGTACTGAGTGATGCCTCTGAACGTTGACGTTTTTAACAAAAACTTTTGTGGAGCGATGCTGGCCTCTCTGCGTTGTAATAGAGCATTGGAGAGAAGTCCAGTAATTCCATCTTACGAAGCTGAGAAGAGAGAACAAAATGTTTTAAACAAGAGTACACAGTCAAATGAAAAACTATGCTCTTATCCACTATCTACTTAAATAAATATTAGTTTTTTGTTTACTGAACTGAATTGTAGTTGTAATAATTATAATAAATAAATAAAAATATATTTTATAAATGAAACTTACAAGCAAGTCCACACAGTTCATAATTTTGTTAGAATTGGCATGTTTTTTTATTTGGCTGCCCACTGATCATCAAAATTTACTTTTGGGGCTTTGAAGTTTTTCTTTTGTATAATCTTTACTCCACAGTATTTGCAGGTTTTGAAGGCACCGCCAATTTCTTTGTAGCAAGCACTACACTGGCGTGTTCTGGATCCAGGTACCTTGTGTGTGTCAGTGTGTGAGTGAGTGAGTGAGTTGGAGAGTGAGTGAGTGGGATATATTTTTTAAATTCTTTATTTACTAAACATTGTATGTGTATAACTATTTACAACAAACCCCAAGATCCGCCCACTATCATAAGACTATATAATAAGATAAATAAATAAATAAAACGGCAATATAATAAAACTGACCAAAAAAAGAAAGATCTGAATGTCTAAAGATGTCAGATTTGTACATCAAATGTATTAAAAGCATGTTGTTGGTGTTACTGTTTTTTTACTATGTATAAAAAGGCTGAACTACTGTGGTAAAAGCATAAGGTTTGCTGTTACTGCACTACAAAATACCACAGTAGAAGTAGACTAACTGCGGTAAAAACATGGTACGATTTGTGTACTATAAACACACAATACCACAGTAGTAGTACATTGGTAGTTAATTCCAAAAATATGAATATAATAAAATGATCGTGGATAACGTGACTAGCTTTTAATCACGCGCTAATCAATCACCCACTGCTTGATTATGTGTTGAACTTATTTTGAACAAAAAGAAAGAATGTAATATAGATGACCAATACAATTCAGATAACATTTAGAAGCCGATCTGGATTAATAAAGAACATATAATGAATTTAATATCGAACAAACAGACACTTTTAGTATACTCACCGAGTGGCGACGTTTGTAAACAGATGATACATATCGCGATGATGTGCGAACGAGATTTGGGTCACGGCAGGGGCGTAGCCACGGGTGTGCCGGGCCACCCACAGTAGCACACCTAAAATTGATGCAGAATATTTATTTATAGTTTCAATATTTTTTTGTACTAAACTTGGGCTGTTGTTGTTTACTTAGAATATATATATATATTTAAAATCAACCCTTTCACGCGTAAGTTAAAAATATTTTATCTGACCCCTTGTGTCCATGGCGACGGGTCATGATTGTCACGTGACACACCGCAACAACAATAATGTATTCTATTCGTTTTATTTCGTTTTTCCTTTTTTTAATTAAAATATTAACTAACTTGCTTACCATGTCAACTATCTGATACTCCAATCCTTCGTTTAAAGATCTTTATAAATTATCTTGATCTATAACGAGATGAGTCCTGTCCACCGGATTTACAGCACCTGAATTCCCCAGCGTTTCTGCTTATCTTGCCTGTGACACACGCAGATTTTCAGATGCACACCCAGAGTTTTTTTCTGGCTACGGGTCACGCTTCTTGAGTGCGATGAACAAAATCGTATGGTATAGTACGATTTAATCTATTCGTATTAATTAGCACGAAATCCCTGCAACACAGGGCTGTGTTAAATGCGATGAACTAATCGTACGATTTCGTACGAGCCAGCTCGTATGATTTCATACGATTTAGCCACTTGGTTAAATCGTTTGAATTATTACGAATTCGCCGTGAGATAGGGTTGGAATATTACTGTGAAAATTGCTTTTAGTGCATCGAATGAAACAACCAAATTGTGTATTTGAATGGATAACATAAATAAATGCAGCACTCGGCACACAGCGCTGGCGTGTTCAAACCTCTAATCAAGCATCTCTGTTACTGTCAATCATTCATGTTTATATGATGCTTTCTCAGGATGATAAACTTTCGGTTAATTTTTGGTTTGTGTAAAAAAGCTCAGGAAATGCTTGAATTTATGTCACTTAAAAAAAAGACAAAGGCAATATTGGTGCATACTGGTGTGTATCATTATTTTATAAATTTTTTTAATATTTGTAAAGTTTAAGAGTGCATTTTCGTTGTGAAACCTATTAACAATGTTTAAAGGGATAGTTCGGCCAAAAATGATATTAAACTCATGATTTACTCACCCCCAAGCTGTCCGAGTTGCATATGTCCATCGTTTTTCAGACAAACACATTTTTGGATATTTTAGAAAATGTTTTAGATCTTTCAGTTGATTAAATGTAATGTTATGGGGTCCACGACCTTCAAGTCCAAAAAAAGTGCGTCCATCCTTCACAAAATAAATCCAAACGGCTCCAGGATGATAAACAAAGGTCTTCTGAGGGTAATCCGCGCAGTGTTGTTGTAGAAATATCCATATTTAAAACTTTATTAACGAAAATAAATACCTTCCGGTAGCGCCGCCATCTTTGTCGCGTCCGCATTCAGAATGAGAGCTTACGCAGCCTACGGAGGTTACTCTGCTGCTGTTCTGTGGCCCCGCCCTCCGAATTTGTCATACGTCACTAAGAAAAATGCGTACACTTACACTACGCTAATACTCTCTCCTGAATACAGAGGAGTCTAAGATGGCGGCGCTACCGGAAGGTATTTATTTTTGTTAATAAAGTTTTAAATATGGATATTTCTATAACAACACAGCGCGGATTACCCTCAGAAGACCTTTGTTTATCATCCTGGAGCCGTTTGGATTTAATTTGTGAAGGATGGACGCACTTTTTTGGACTTGAAGGTCGTGGACTATGGGTGGACGCCGTAACATTACATTTAATCAACTGAAAGATCTAAAACATTTTCTAAAATATCCGAAAATGTGTTTGTCTGAAAAACGATGGACATATGCAACTCGGACAGCTTGGGGGTGAGTAAATCATGGGTTTAATATCATTTTTGGCCAAACTATCCCTTTAACAAACCTATCAAATGTCTGACTTTGATAGTGGTCTTGACCTTTTACTTCAGATTCATAGGGACCCATAATGTTTCAGATAGAACTATTGTAAATCGAAAGTGGCTGTCCAGAGAAACAGGCTTACAGTATAACACCTACAGTATGCTTCAGACTGGAGTTCACAACCATACTTTTGGTACCACACTACAGGTTGTTTAGTCTGGTTTAAAGTCCATTTAAGACCACATGCTTAATTATAATGGGACGTAGCTAAAGGGGTCAAGTTTATCCATAGATAGAACAACCATTCGACCATACAGTATAAAGCACATATTTTTATAAGGTTATACGTCGGATCAGCAACTGCTATTGAGATGAATGCTAATGTTATTATAGACTTCTGTGGTCAAGTGTATGGTTGGCTTTCGTTTTTCTGTTTTTCTTCGGTTGGTTTCTGGGCTGGAGAGACCATTGAGTTTGTCTAATGGGAAATGAATGAACTCATCACGGTGTAATTGCCCTGGGCCCATCCTAACTCAAACACCAATGACAGGGGCTTTATAATTGGTACCACCAATCACTGCTGCATCGATGTGAAAGTATGGCTTTGAAAGTCATTTGGTCATGCAGTGGAATGGGGGAAGACTGATGGACTGAATAGATGGAGTCCTGTTGTATTTCCCTTTAATTTCATATATTTTTTAAAGCTTGTTTTCTTGCTTTTCATTTTTGTCTGTGTGTTTTTACACACGTTCATATAGTGTTTGTGGCTGTCTAATTGATGCCATGCATGCTATACAAAGAAATATTATATATAATTAGTTATCATTAGTTCTTCTTCCATGTGAAAGACTTGGTGAGTTGTTCGAATTGAAGGGGGGCTGGGGTGGTTCCGGACCTCATATAAGCATAGGGGACCCTATAAAGCACAAAAAAATATTAGAGGGGTCCCCTTGTTTTTATTATAAATCATCCACAGTCATAACAACTCTCATTATGTATCAAGTGCACATTAATGTTCTGTTTATTTGGTTCATCAAACTGAAAGACAATTGGAAGCCATCTCAGAGTTCTCATTGTGGTTAACAGCAAGCTTGAGACTTCTCACTTTGTGTTACCAAGCTGCAGATTTATTCAATGATTTCCCACCACACACACTCTTTGGGCCCCAGGGACATACACCCAAAATCTCACCCAGGTCAGGGGCTCTAGCAGCTCTGTGTGTGCTTCACTGTCGTTGTGCCAGGTTTTGTAAGTGCATGGGAATGGAGGCCCCTTATTTACGGAGCTATTCTTTAGCATTTAATCATACAATGCATTGAATTTAGTCTTTCCATAGAGTCCAAGATTTTATGTACAGTGGCAAGAAAAAGTATGTGAACCTTTTGAATTTCATGATTTTTTTTAATAAATTTGTCATAAGTCAAGGGTTTGAAAAACATAATGGGCCCTATTTTAACGATCTAAGCGCATTGTCTAAAGCACACAACGCAACGTCTAAATGGGCGTGTCCGAATGCACTTTTGCTAATTTAACGCCGGGAAAAATGGTTTGTGTGCCGTGCGCATGGTCGAAAAGGGTAGGTCCTATTTTTTATGATTAATGGGAGTATTTTGGGAGTAATGTGCAATAAACCAATGAGAGTCTCAGCTCTCATCCCCTTTAAAAGCCAGTTGCGCTGGCGCTATGTCTAATCCCTATTTAGATGACGGACTTTGTAAACTGAAAAACTAAGCGGAGGAAGAAGATCCCCAGTTTAAGATTAATGTTAAATAATTGTGTTGTTTTTCACTTGTATTGAAATTGTTATTTTTTTATTAAAACCTTTAAAACCCGTTTTCTTTTAGTTATGGAAGTAAAAAAGCAGGCTTTTAATTGCTTTAAATGTATGGATATCCAATATCATCAAAAAATAATTTACAAGTATGTAAGAAAAGGTTTGTACTCTAAAAAATACTTTATTTGTAACAAACAGGAGATAAAGAATTTACAAACGGCTCTCCGCAAGGTTCAGCACTTGGACAGCGTCAGTTTTTTAAGCATTACTTAAAAAATTTTCTCATCCCACCATATCCACAGGTACAGAGTCATCCATAAATCCGTGAGGTAGCATTTAAAAAAAAAACATTTAAAAACAGATGGATTTGTTTAAAGCAAAGCATTTATTTACTCACCAGGCTACAGGTGAAGCAGCTCTTTGCGCCTTCTAACGTCTCATAATCGGTCCTCATTTATGTCCAAGAGACTCAATAATAATCTTTTACATTCAATCCTTTAATCTTTCATATTTAAAAGCGTTTTTGTGCTGTTGCACATTCATGTATGTGTTAGGCAAACCCGCGTTGTCGTCCCGTTTAGGCGCATATTACTAATGCGCTCTTTAAATAACAAAAAAACATATTGCGCCATTGACTTTAGAGCAGGTTTTTGTTGGTCAATGGCGTAGTCTATTTTAGTTGCCTCAAAATAGCAACGCGCCAACAATACGCCTGAACACACCTCGTTTTCAGACCAGAATGCCCATGGGCGCAAAAGGGGGCGCAAATGCATTTGCTATTTAAACAACGCTGCGCTTAACGTGAAAATTACAATTGCGCAGGGTGGAAACTAGCAAATGATACTTGCTTCTCGCATTGCGCTGCATTGCGCCAGGTGTAAGATAGAGCCCATAGTCTCTAAAAATAATTACACAACAAATTTTTATCTTTCATGTCTTTATTGGACACACTCATTCAACATTTAAAATGGCAGTGTATAAAGTAAGTGTACCCTTAGAATTAATAACTGGTTGACCCCTTTTGGCAGCAATAACCTCAACCAGTGTGGATTAGACCTGCACATCATTATATATATATAATGATGTGCAGAAATTATATATATATAATTGTGTACTTTTTAACCACAACTTCTTGCACTAGCCCTGGGATGCACGTCCGCGACTTTACGTGTGTGCATTACCTGCACATCTGTAAACAGACCCTGGCACAACCTCATCTTGTCCAGTCACAATGATCTGCACAGGACAGCAGATCTTTTCAGCGAGTCCCAGATATCACTTCACATCATACTCTACAGGTAAAAGACAAACTCATTATCCATTAAGTTTGGGTCTGCCATCCTTAAAGGAAGCTCTGAGCTAAGATACCCACAATAATTCACTATGATTTATGATCCATGCTTCCCTAAATAAATAACTGGATCTAAAACAGCTGTGTGTGAACAACAATGAATTAGTCTGGCTAATGCAATGCAGGTGTCTCAAACTACATCACACAAAAGGGAGGAATGTGATTAGAGAAAAGGGATCTAATCAACAAAATGTGGACTTTCACGGTAAAACAAAAAACAAGACGTTGGTGAAGACTTCTTACATAAGTTCTGTGAAAGACTGAAACTGACTAATGTTGTGGCAGATCCAGGTTCAGATGGCACGTAGCAATGGTCAGGTCGATGCTGGATCTCTCTGTTATACTGTAGCCTGGGTAATGTTTTCGCACAGTGAACCTTTTTTCTTCTCAGCTTAAAATTACAAATCAAAATAAACACCAAACTCCAGGCTCATCCAAGAACATAGGCAAACAAATAAGAAATCAGATCTCTACTGGTAATGATGGGTGTCAACCTTGCTGAATACCTCAAGGTTGGGGATGAGGACCTTTCGTCTGGATGTGGGTGCATGTAATGTAATCTGATTGTCTTTGGCTCTTAGTTTGCTTGTTTAGCTGGAGATGATCTTTATGTCTTTCCCTGGCTCTTCGTTCCCCTTTTGGAGGTCTTCTTCATCAGTTTAATGGCACAGTTTTTCTTGCTCCCTACAGGTGGCATCCATTTGGCCTTCTCTGTTACTATCCATCAAAACACACTTTTCAAACATTCAACTTCTGATTGTTTTGGTTAGCATTGATCCATTACGGCTTTGCTGTTGTTTTAACTTTTCCAATTAGTGATTGATGACCCACCAATCTTTAACGTCTATTCTTTGTGCAGGGATTCACTGATGGGGTCGTCCCTCGGGACATCTTTAGCCCATCCTCGGATTGAGAAGTCATCTTTTCAGCTCCTCGCATCGGTGTTTGCTCTGTTGTTGTGGGCCCAGGGTCATCTGTGAGGTCGGAGAGTAAACACAAGGCTCCCCTGACACCCTCAGAGATGCTGTTGCTTATTTTGTAAAAATGGAGGTCAACAGTTTTGGTATAAGGCAATTAAAGGCTCTCAGCACATTCAATTTGTTAAATACTAGGAATAGCATATAGTGTTTACAACGAAATATGCTGGTTTTAGCTACATATGAGGGATAATAAGTAGGGAACACATTTGAAAACACTTTGATTCAGAATGATTGATAGCCATTTAAAGGTATTGCGGAGGATTTTCTTTTTCTGGGTGGATCATCAAGACTATTGGTCCTGCTAGTTGTCAATCAGGAGTGTTGCGCAATTGCATTTTTTTAAAAAGTGGGAAGGCGGTTCTTTTCTAAAATTCGAGAAAATCCTCAGCTACACCTTTAAAGGGGACATTTCACAAGACTTTTTTTAAGATGTCAAATAAATCTTTGGTGTCCCCAGAGTACATATGTGAAGTTTTAGCTCAAAATATTATGTAGATAATTTATTATAACATGTTCAAATTGTCACTTTGTAGGTATGAGCAAAAATGTGCCGTTTTGGTTGTGTTCTTTAAAATGCAAATGAGTGCAGATTAAGGGGCGGTATTAACCTCTTCTGACATCACAAGGGGAGCCAAATTTCAATGACCTTTTTTCACATGCTTGCAGTTACTGGGTTGATCTTATTCAGATTTTCTATGTTGATCAAAACACCAGGGACCCATTTAGGAAAAATGGTTCAAAAGCATAACACCCCTCTTTCTTTAAGATTACTTAACCAAATGATGAGACTAAAGCATATTCAAGAAATACATGAGATCTGTGATTTCTGTACGATATAGCGTTTGTATTTTGTGCATTAATAATGATGTTAATGATAATAGGCAAGAGTTAGCTTTTACAGTTTAAATATTTCCTTTCATTACTATTTTGTTTCATTATTAAAACTGACATGTAGGATATGTAGTTGCCATATACTTTAACATTTTAGGGCATTACTTATATAGTGGTTCTTTTATTATATCCTACTTGTGTTTTTTCCTTGATCTGTAAGTAAATGTAATGCCTTAGATTGAATATGCATCATGCCCAGTGTGCTAGTGAACACCAGCTAAACCAGCGCCAAACGGCTCTCCTGATTTTGCCAAGTGGTTGACGTCCTCAGGGCAACATTATAAAGTGCCATATTTGATCATTCAGATAATTTTTTTAAAAACAACACACTGCTCTGAAATGTTTCTCATCATGGATCACAAGTGGACAACACAAAAAAAAGGTGTAAACCGGGTGTAAACATTTTGAGGTTTTCCACTTTTTACCACACACTCAAAAAATGAAGTGTTGAGTTTAATTAAAAATATTATGTCAACAGGTTCCACGTAATTTGTTTAAGTAATCTAAACAAACAATAATGTAGTTCATTTTACAAAAGAAGTTTAAGTAAACTCAACAAACCTTAGTAGAGTCAACAAAGAAAAATTTAGTTAATTGTACATAAAAAAATTAATTAATGATGACAATTTTTTTTGAAAAATACCATTTTATAAACTCCACCCCCTTTAATTAGGATTTAATAAATCCATAACACAGAACCAATCTAAGTGCAGCTGCTAAGTACAACTGATCAAATACACCTTTTGTATTACAGTTTATCAAACATATCACAAACATATTTGAAACACAAAAAAGTTTAAGTAAAGCTGACAAGACACACTTTTTTGTTGAATGAACTAGGTTAAATTAAGTTCACATTGTTAAATTGATTTTTTTAAGTTATTACAACATGAAAGAATTAAATAAAATTTACAAAAGTGAAAGTTCATTTTTTTGAGGGCATTCACAAATAGTCAGAGGTTCGACCAGATTGCTTTTGTGGTGTAGACGCTCAATGTGTTAAAACAGCCACAAAAGAGCACCTACTCTCTGTCTATTGATCTAATGTGTGATGTACCGAGCACAATGTTTTACCATCTGACCTTTATTGCAACCCACAGTGTTCAGCTCAAACTTTAGGCTGTTATTGATCAAACTAAAGCAGCTGCTCTCTGCCTCTTTCATTTGTGTTTCATATTGCGAGGGTGTGAAAGTTGCACAAGCTTAATTTATAAATTGCTCTGAAATATCAAAGAAAGTACTTAACAGACACCTCCATAAATATTGGAACAAAGGCACATTTTGCGTTATTTTAACTGTTTACCTAAATTTATTCCGGTTATAGTCATTTAAAATCAACTCCAGACCTTCAACATCCTTCATTTTTGAGGAAATTAATTAACAAATAGCCCAAACCTGTCCATAAAATAGCTTTTAAATCAACTGTTCCTTTACTTTTGACCTTTTTAAAAAGGGGGAACCACATATTAAATGGTTGTCATTCCTAAACCCTTCATCCAATTTGGATGTGAATACCATCTAACTAAAGCCGAGAGTGTGCACTTTAAACCAATATTCATATAATATAATATGATTGCAAACCGAATCATTGTTGGTAAAGAGCTAAAATAACAGAAAATGTGCTTCGGTTCCAATATTTATATGTACAAAATATTGTGCAACATGTTTACTGACACAAGCAGTGGTACATAATATTAGTGTTCATTTACCAACATGAATTTAAGATGCAGAGACACAGTAAAGTATAATCAAACTGTTTTTTTTAAACTCAGAGACACAATATGAGGCATTTACCTCATACAACAGTAGAGGGCACTGTTAACATACAATAAAACAACTAGACAATCTTTTCCAGTCTTCTTCAGAAACAAAACTGGTATAACAACACAACAATTATTGTATGCTACAAAGCAAAAGTCAGACTTTTTGTTAAATAGCTCATTAATTATCTTACTTGGATAGTAACCTAAAGATGTTTTTGCATTTGGCAGATGCTTTAATCTAAAGGGAATTTAGTTCATTACAAAGTATACATTTGTATTAATATAAGTGTTCCCTTGGATTGAATTGCACTGTTTATGCAATACTTGATCTACAGAAACACTATTACTGTATTAAGTATATATAGTTAAAATAACATTATTCTTGCATAGCCAGATTTTTCCTTTTGAACGTTTTGAACCATGGCATGAATGAGGTCCACCCAAGAGGCCATATGACTGACATGTAAAGCAACCAATCACAGTTCGCTTTGTGCCCCATCATGTTTAGGGGCTCGTAAATGTCGCCACAATAACAGACCAGTGTCATTCACCAACGCCTTTATAACAGCAGAAGCAAACAAGTTAAAATACCTCACATACTTTTAAACATGCAGTGTTTATTCAATCTTGATGAAGCATATTATCACAGATGTAAACTCTGAACGCTTTCTTCTTCGAGCCGACAGCTTTGTGTTGTTTCTGGGCGGGTCTATCAAAAGAAGGTCCAGATTCTATTGGAGTAGGGTTTGTTTAGGTGATTTCAAATGTCAACATTGGCTTCATGCACCTCACCTTTAAAGATCACGACACACACATCTATCAGAGGACGACTTTGAAATCTGCTGAAATATTTCCAGATAATGAGCACAATCATTAGCGAATAATCAGAAAATAAAAACTGCATATAAACAATTGTGAAGAGTTACAAACATCTTACTGCGATTAAGTCTCTACTTTGATTGTTGGAAATAATCGCATTATTGGTGTACATGTAAACGTAGTCATTAAATAAGGGTTTTCCATCATAATAATTAGGGGTGGGAATCGCTTAGACCCTCATGAATCGATTCAGAATCGATTCTTAGCGTCCCGATTCGATTCAGAATCGATTCTTGACGTACTAATTTGCATATCTGTGACGTCATTACGTCGCATTTGCTTTCAAAGCCAGGTTAATGTTTGCGCTTTTGCTAGTCTCTGAATACTGTACTTTAATGCAACTAGGGATAAATAATGTCATTCTTATATACATACATGTGTTGTTTCTGTTGTAAGACATTAAAACCAGTAAAAATATTAATTTAACGTGACATATTAATTCTATATGTTAACCGGCATTAAATTCCACGAACGTTAAGCGTCTAATCATCATCATTATACACAGTGATTGGCAGTATTACTGTATTTATATAATGCAGCGCACCCAGCGACTGAATAACAAACTATGTGCATATTTTTACAGAAGTATATTCATGTTATATCTAAACAGTCTGCGGATGGTTTAGGGCAGGGGTGTACAATACGTCGATCGCAAAGGCAATGCCGGTAGATCGCACAACTGCTGCTCCACGCGCAAAATTGTCATTATGGTCTTTTGGAGTAATTGTGAAACATGCAGGTCTTTTTGAGTTGCTGCGCCTTTCTTCTCAAATGTGTTTTGCCATGCCACTGCAGCTCAGTCGTCTTTAACTTCCAAAATTCACATGGATGTGCATTCTTGCCTCACGCACAGGGTTCCTACAGGTTTCTTCAAGTTAAATTCAAGTCTTTTTAAGACCTTTTTAAGACCATTTATATAAAAAATTAATACCCATTTCACGTCCCTACCAGCAAAGAAAAACTAAAATCCTTGAACTTGTGTTCATTTATTTTTCCGATGTGAAATGGGTAAAAGATGATAAGCCAAGCAGGTGTGAAAAAAAATTTCAGTAGGCCACAAGAAAGTTTGCCAAACAATGTTAAGTTGTTAAGGAATTTCTGAGATTTTATTTGATTTTTCCCGCTTCTCCTTTGCCTGTTGCTGTGTTGTGTTGCAGTCTATGGTTGTGGTGATCTTCATTTACTGAAGGCATCACGTGTTCGCAGTATTTTGTACTGTGACCCGGGACTGTGTTGCGTTCTCAATTATTGGATCCGCCACTCTTTATTTATACTACGTTATTAAACAAACAGAGATGCAAACACATGTATGTTCAAAAAAGAGAAAGGTAATCTAAGCCCTCACACCCAGGCAAATATCCAGATACTTAGGCTACATTGCCACCGACCCCTGCCATCCCTACCAACCTATGTATATAGAGTAAAATGAAATTCGAAAATCAAAAGACGCCGACATTAATTTGGAATATTCAATTTAATTTTTTATGTTAAACCAAAACTCTTATTGAACTATCTAGCACTTCTTCTTGCTTTACTCCTTCTTCCTCTTCTTCCTGGCCACCTCCTGCAACGTAACCAGGGCCTTCCATCTGGCTGCATTCATTTATATTAATTTCACATTATATTTCATAAATCCAACCATAAATGAACAAAGCTGACAACGTTTGTCAAAGCATCACAAAACACTTTACTGTTTTTGCACTGACATATGAAGCAATACTTGTGTAAATGACCCCTTTTATCAAACTCTTTTGAATACAATAATATGTATAGTATATTAATGATAGAAAGTGCAGGTCTAGAGATTATAAATGTAATTGGTGTGTTATGGTTTATGTAGTTTTCTTTCCTTTTTAGATAGAGCAGAAGCAGTAAAAGTGCCTCTTTTAATTCCTCTCTTGCGGATTAAAAGAGCTTTATCCACTTATTATTTTAGATTCAAAAGTCTACTTGCTGTCCCAGTGAGTTTTTATATTATGTGAGTGAGTTATTATTGACGAACCTGGCACAGAGTTCAGTCAGGTTCTTTTCAAGGATGTGGAATCATTGGCGTTTTAGTTTATATGTACATGAGTAAGTGTAACTGTATGTGTCTATGTGTGTATATCTGTTGTTTGTTGTTTTATGGACCAAGACAGAGTGTCCTTAATAAAAATAAAAAAAAGATTATTATATCTAGAGTCAGCTTGAGCTTTGCTCGTGCAATGGGCTTGACATTCACAATTCTTTTTTGCTACCATCTCTGTGATCTTTGAGCAAACTTTTTATATATATATAAATTTTTTAGATATTCATTAATAATAATATTATTAAACAAAGGGACGGAGAAAGAAACTGCAGCGCGTGGTCGTGACTTTCAAACCAAGCCAGTTGTTATCGCAATAGAAACGGAGGCACGCAGCTTGAAACTGCACGTGAACATTAGCGCTGACTGACTCTGATCACGGCCGTTTTCCAATCGCCTCGGGTTTTACACATAATGTTAATCGGACCCGGTCCTCCGTGAAAACCTCTATGCATACAACTCTGCTCAAGTTCAGAAACATGTGACGCTGAACTCGCTTCATGTCGCACCCAATTCATTGAGAAACAGCGAGCACGTGAACGTACAGCAGACTCATCGGGAGAGACACGATGTGCTCGCAACCAAAATGCCATTAATAATAAAAAGCCGCAGGCGCCGAAAAGCGATGTGTTTGCATCCCTGATTTAATCAAAATGTGGTTGACAAAGAAACTTTTAAGGAAAAATATGGAGAAGTTACATACAGCACAATTTTTAAGACCCAGACATCAAAATTTAAGACTTTTTTAAGTCTTTTTAAGGTATTATTTCCAAATTCATAAATTCAATGCTTTTAAGGCTTTTTAAGACCACGCGGGAACCCTGCACGCAGTTCCTGATTCACACGCACGGTGTGTGTGAGCGAGCAAACGAGAGGGAGAGAGAGGCAGCGTAGCGCTGATTTGTATGCTTCTGGTACTGTTTGTTTCACTAAACCGCATCTCCGCTATTTTAAGGAGTACTCGACATGTACTCCAGGATTTTTTTTAAAACTCCTCAAAAAGAATAGAGTAATGGTGACAGCCCTAAATTCAATGTAGAGATATATGCAGTATAGGCCTACAAGCATTTAAAGTGTTCTTTCTCTTCTGCTCTTGTAAGCTCGGCTATGTGCTCTTGCAGGGCGCGCTCTCTTAAGTTGTCCGTGTGCATCACCGCTCCCCCAGTTGAGTTCCGCCTTTTGGTTCTGATAACGTGACGTTATTTTGTAAACTAACATTTAAGAATCGATTCTTGACATTTGTGAATCGATTCAGAATCGGCCCACGTCCGAATCGCGATTCATCTAAGAATCGATTTTTTTGCCCACCCCTAATAATAATGATAAAATAATCACAATATTAGCGACAGGAGGGGAAAACCTTGCTATGATTCAGGAGGAGCGTGCGCTGCAGACCTCAAGTCTGTATATCATCATTAATATGGCCACCAACATCTTTAATTACCACAAGATGTGTTCTTCTGGCATGATTTTTGCGGTATTCAAGCTGCTTAGGACTCACAAAAGTAAACATTTAACAGATTGCCAAAGGTGTTTCGTGAAAACGCCACTTTGATGTAAGTTTAGATGAGAAAATAAAGGTTTACAAGGCATTTAACCTCTACAAAAATTATCCACAGGTATGCCTTGAATGATTACAATATTGTGAAGAAATTCAATGGAAAACACCCATGCAAGATACAAGAGGGAGGAGAGGACAATAAAAGCAACACACACACGCACGCACGCACACACAAATTTGTTTTACTTATATAAAATATAAATAAATAAATACATTTTAGGTGTGCACTCCAATTAATAACAATCAAACTGCAGTTGGTTTGTTTTTATTTTAGCCTTTATAACCAAAAAACAGCTAAGTAGCACAATAAAACACAACAAGAAAATGATAACATAACAATAAATACGAATAAATTAATAATAAATAATAAACATTTTTTTAAACCGAGTTATCTGGTTTTGGAACCAAACTCTTCATATATATATATATATATATATATATATATATATATATATATATATATATATATATATATATATATATATATATATATATATATATATATATATATATATATATATATATATAATTGCACACGGTAGACCCACATATATTATTTTGTATGCAATCAAATGTGATTAATAGTATAACAGCCCTATTAAATAAGTCAAATTAATAATATGTCTCTTATAATATAATATAATATAATTACATACAGATTATTATTATTATAAATCTCTCTATCATTTGTTTTTACTGTGAATATTTGAAAGGGGATGTTTCACTGTTATTCAAGAGGTGCTTCGTGTAAATTAGCCAAATTGAGCAGATTACAGTTATTACTGATCAGAAGCCAGTTAATTTCTCAGTGGACGTGTTGCTTGATCTTGACAGCTAATTTTAATTATCCGTTCGCCACCACTTACCCCTAATATGAATATTAACTTTAGCTCTGAAATGTATTTTCAGCTGGAAGAAAGTCATTAGTCAAAGTGTGTTATTCAGGCATCCTAGAAACATTACAATAGATCATAAATCTTATACATATTTTAGATTGGATTTTTTTTAAATCCACTCTATTTCTGATAACAGTGTGCTATCAGAGACAGCCCAAACAATTCATACACTTCAAAACAATGATAACTGGTAAATTTCACCGTGTCATTTGCACTTGCTTTCAGTTTAGTCTGGCCAGTGAGTGGCACAGGGACCCAGAGACAAAGCAACCCACCTCTTTCATGTGGAGTGAAGTTGGTGTAGACATGCTGAGGTGTGCAGGGTGAGAAAATACTGTGATAGAGTTGTGAAACAGACAGCAGACTCTCATTTGAAACCATGATGGGTTGATCCAGATGGGACATTCATCTTAAAGTTTAAAAAATGATGGACAGCAAAGAAGTTCTTCATTTTGTGCCAGTCGGTAAGTTCAGATGCAGTCTTATAGGCATATGGGCACTCATAACATATCTCATGTGGGATGGATAACAATGAGGTTAATTTTAAAAATCATTATGCATATATTTGCAAGCCATGTTGGAGAAATTTAAGTGTTGAGTGGGAACTTGTTGTCACTGTTCGCCTTGTAACTTACAGTTACCGGTATGAATAAGATTTCACATTGGATTCAGAACAGAAATCAACACTTAAAGTTGTCCTTATGTGGTTTGTTCCAGCCCATCATTGTAGATCTTATGTCAACACTTGGTCCCAAGTTGTTCATTTCATTGGCAGACACATACGGCTGTCACATTTTTATGTGCAAGCTGCCTCAACAGGACATTTCATTGCATCCTCAAGATATACACTGTAGCAGCGTCGCTCTTTCATTTCTGCTTTAAAGTGGACAGAGATATTCAGTCTCTTATGAATTAGTTTATTAGTGTCCTCATGAGGGCAATTTACAGGATCGTTTGCTTCGGTTGAAGTTGCTTGGGCTGAAAGATTACCAGGAAAGAAAAATGATTCTCTTTGTAACAGGGCCATTTTTAAGGACTTTGCACATTTATTTAACATTTCTTTTTTTGCATATGAAACTGAAACTTGATTTGTATTTATGGTTTCTTTTTGTAGATGTGGGCAGTACTCACTGTATTTTTCAAGTATATGTGTGTGTCTCTTTTACTTCACTATATCTCAATTCATAGCATGCTTTTACTGCACTAGAATTTATAAATAAGGTTTACATTTAATACTTAAGTACATACTTAAAGGACACTTAAAGCCCTGTTTTCAGATTGTTTATGATGAAATAGAACAGTTTTGACTGAAATTTCGACATATGCGGCTGCCCCCAGAATTATCGGGTGTTTGTTGTCTCACCTCCCACCTCTACAATGGGGGTATAGGTGCACAGGAACAATCCTTCCTAAAATGCATTAAACTTTCGTTTACAAAGACGTGAAACTCACCGAGTGTTCAGGGGTGTTCACTGATATGCTCACACAAAATCGCTGCAAAAGATGCTTTCCAACGGGTTTTATCGTAGTTTTTGCCAACTCCATTGACTGGTATTAGATGTGCTGTGAGGTACACTATGGCCCTGTCCCAAATTGCACACTTCATGTGGACTTTCGGTCTCGTTGCCTTAAATTGCGCGTTCTCGCTTAGTCTACAAGTCCGTAGGGTGTCCCATCTGTCATTTTTACGCTTTGAAGTGTGCTCATCAGCGCCTCCTTTGCCCCCTTGATGCGGTCTTCAGTGAAGCCCGCACTGCAGCAGGCTTCGCGCACTTTACCAACCCAGAAGTCCTTGCGAAAGGGCAATCAGACCAATCAGATGACGGAAAGGAAGGAGATCACACTGACCGGCAACCTCTCTACCTATTTCCGGTGTGATGCTCAAGTCTGTCCCAAAATACGACTCCGGTGCACCCACGTGGACTCGCTTCAAGGGTCCCTAATGTCTGGACTACGTGATGTCATCAAAGTGTGGACTCTGAGGAAGACCACAAGTCCAGAGTGTGCCATTTGGGACAGGGCCTATTACTCCGCACCGGGAACTTTGTTTCTATTCTTGCAATTGGCAAAGGCGGATTAGCGCCACCAACTGGGCTGGAGTGTCTATTATTCAAGCTTTCAACGGAAGAATATACGGGTGTGAGGCGTTTGGAAAAAAGGTCCACAAGTTTACAACGAATGCTTAAACAGCTGTTGGAAAGCATCGTTTGCAGCGATTTTTGTGTGAGCATATCAGTAAACACCTCTGACCACTCTGTAAGTTTCACGTCTTTGTAAACGAAAGTTTAATGCATTTTAGGAAGGATTGTTCCAGTGCACCTATACCCCCATTGTGGAGGTGAAACAACAAACACCCGAAAAATCTCGGGGCAGCTGTATATGTCGACATTTCAGTCAAAACCGTTCTATTTCATTATAAACGATCAGAAAACAGGGCTTTAAGTGTAAAATACCGAACTTGTCCTTTAAGTAAAACTCTAGATTTCTAGTACTTTTAGTAAAAACAAACTTACTTTTACTTTACTCTGTCTGACTAAAAGGTTCAAAAATGGTCCTTAGCTGTCACTGGGGCAGTATACATACATAATAGTAGCTCAAGGGTACATATTGGTACCAAAGAGTGCTTATTAGTGAACTTATACTGTACCTCAAAGGTACACCGTCAGAAAGGTACAAAGCTATACCTTTTCTTTCGCTGCGGTGGTACCCACCGCAAAACCCTAATAATTGGTTAAATTATTATTAATTCCTTGAGCATTGTCTAAACTCATATTATTGATAATTTATGTTTTATGAAATTATTACAATAAAGGTTTATTTGGTAAATTTGGTAATATAAATGTGTTTATTCATCTAATAAACAGTAATCTACATTTGTTTTTAAGTCTGTGTAAAGTATGACTCTAAACTATGTAGTATTGAATTAACACAGTTAAATAGTTTTTCCACATTTCTGTGTTCAAGATTATTTCGGCGGGGCTAAAACGGTTGCTCAATGATGCACTGGACCCATCGAGCATGGCCCCGCCCCTAACACAATCGCAAGCACCATTCAGGTTGTAGCGGTAGGCTATATAAAAGTTAAAAGGACACACCCCCAGCATTTGAAAGCAGAGAATCCTGCCTATTTTTCCAAAATTTAGATTTTTTTATCATTTAAATTTGGCTGGGTGGTTATTAACACATTTTTTATGTGGTGTTATCACACATCAGACTGTCTCAAATGGTAATGGAATAAAGATTTATATAAAAGATTAAACCAGTAAATCCATAGATAAACATCATATTGAAATGAGTCTAACATACTTTAGAAATGTCATTGAAAGAGATGTTAAAGGAGCATGGCATCTCTTAAGATCAAGCTGTATTGTCCCTTGATGATTTGAAAACAATAGCAAATCACTTTTCATCACTCCTTGAAACGACAGACTGAGAAATAAAACACATTTTTAAGGAAGAAATGTGCTTGCATGTGTTTCTTTTTTACCCGGCTCATAGTTATACTTTCATTATAATAACAGCATGATATATACTCAGTACATTAATGTCAATAGAGAGTGCTAAACAAGTCATTCACAGGGGGTCCGTTTCATTAACCATGTTTCTTACATTTTCATGGAAATATTATTCCTGTCAAGGCCACAGGACGGCATAGTCAGCAAGAGGAAGTCAGCGAGTCTGCTAACAGGAAGTCTAGTAAAGCAAGCAGTAGAGAAAAGATCACAACAAGTTGTCTACTGGGAAAGAGTGATTACATTGTCAGCAAAACCTGCTTTGTGTGCAATGGGAAATTATAAAACATACAACTTGTTAAGCTGGCTGGCTGTCTTTCAGTTTTGATCCTACTTGATCTAGGTGCCGCTTTTGACACTGTTGATCACTCAATTTTAATCACTCATCTTGAAACTGTTTTTGGGGTTTCAAAAACTGTTCTTAATTGGTTTAAGTCTTATCTTTTTGATCGACAGCAGTTGCCATGGGCAGATTTAGATCTGAGGTTAATGTTGTGCAGTCTGGCATCCACCAGGGGTCAATTTTGGGCCCTCTTCTTTTTAATATTTGTTTATCCTCTTGGCCTTTTGAGATCACTTGCTCTAAAATTTCACTTCTATGCAGATGATACCCAGATCTACGTTCATTTTAGACCTTATGAAATGTTGCCTGTTAATTTTCTTTCTGAATGCATTTCTATGAATGGGTGGCACATCATTTTCTTTTTTTAACAGTGAAAAGACTGAGATTATGCTTGTTGGTTCACCCCACCAAATATGCAAAGAAGAGCCAGTCACGCTACCTCTTGATGGTTCAAATGTGGTGTTTCAAATAAAATTAAACTAGGTTTAAATTTTGATGCCAATCTAACATTTGAGCTTCATGTTCTGAATACTGTTAAAATTAGATTCTTCCATCTTAGAAATATTGCCAGATTGCATCCAATGCTGTTGTTTACTATTGCTGACAGATTGATAAACACTTTTGTGTTTTCTCATATCGATTACTGTAATGCCTTGTTAGCTGGCGTGTCAAAAGTTACCTTAATCAGAATGCAGGTTTTGCAAAATTCGGCTTACAGAATCCTTACTAGAACTAATATATGATACCATATTACTCATGTTTTGGAGTCTTTGCACTGGCTTCCAATTAGGGTTAGGGTGGACTTCAAAATGTTGATGCTTACTTACAAGGCATTGTTTGGCACCTCAATACTTGACCGAGTTTTTAACTCCATATACTCCAAAAACTGATCTTTTTTCTTTGGAAACTGGTCTTTTAACTGTTCCCTTAACTCGTTTAACATTAATGGGAGACAGGGCTTTTCTTCATTAGCTCCAAAACTTTGGAATTTTCTACCGATTGAGAATAGGCAAATTTAATTGTTTCTGTACAGCGCTTTGAGATGTACATTTAAAGGCGCTATAGAAAATGAAGGTTATTATTATTATTATTATAAAGCACTGTAATGCAAGTTGGATGAAAGCGTTTGCGAAATGCGTAAATGTAACGTAATATTAGAAGTAGGCCTGCATGTTACTATTGGTTCATTTACCAGAAAACACCTGTTGTTGGTTTTCATCATTATTGCAGATAAATGTTATTGGTGAAATATAGGTAAAAATGTAACTTACCATAGCTGTCACTGGGACAGTACACTTTAAAAAGGTCTTGTTGAACCATTAGGCCAGAGTAAAGTCTGTTTTTTGGAGTTATGCGAATGTACGCTCGTGGTCGAACACACAGCCTTGCAAAGTATAGTTTGACTCATACATTCACACAGACGTTCAACGCATGCGCATTGCGACAAAATGCATTGCATCTCCTGGGCTACATAATATTTTCTCCTGCATTGTACGCAGGGTTTCAAAAATCTGCTGATGTTAATATTACAGTCTTCTGATGTCAAAAATGACCTCACACACACTCGCGTATGAATAAAAATTGGACTATAGTTTGGCCTTTAGGCACAGATTTGTATACATTTGGTACCAATATGCACCTCTGAGGTATTAATATGATCTCTTTAGGTGCAAAGCTGTATTTTATGAAGGGTACCACCCAAGTGACAGCTGGGGTAGATATTTTGACCATTTTTCTTGTCTATGTTAAGATTGACAAATACCTGTAATGTGCAGTTTTTTACCACAGACGTTAATTTAGATTTGTAATTTAGAAAATTTTTTATAAAATTAGGGTAAATCACATTCACAGTAAAAAGTTAAATAGAAAGTCTATAGGGAAATTACGGTGGCTGACAGGGGTCACTGCACTGCAACGAAAGAAGACACATACAAATAGAAAAAACACCAGCAAATCAAGAAAACATCTTCATCAGTTTGACAACACATGCGCTGCAGTTACTTGCAACACAAATAAATACAGAAACAAGTTGCAAATCATCACACCACAAACAAATATGATTTTGGTTATCATTCGTCCGTAGAGTTTATGTATAGATAAAATGTAAGTTTCAGATATACACAAATTCCACGTGCCAATGGTAAGTGAACCGAAAACGGTCGCATATGTAGGCTGCATACATCATAAAGCCTGATTTACTTCAGTTACATTCTGCAAGCACACTATTTAATACATATGCAGTCTACAAATGAGACCTCAGGAGGATGCACTATTTTGTTTGAGAAACGCTCAACATTTTCCAGATTGGTGCATCTTTTTCTGACCCTTAAACACTTCCATTGTTGTTTTTTCTGCTTGTTGTGAGAATTTGCAATGTGTTTCTGTATTTGTATGTGTTGTGAGGATTTACAAAGCATTTCTGTATTTGTTTGTGTGGTGAGGATTTGCAAAGCATTTCTGTATTTGTTTGTGTTGTGAGGATTTGCAATGCGTTTCTGTATTTGTTTGTGTTGTGAGGATTTGCAAAGCATTTCTGTATTTGTTTGTGTTGTGAGGATTTGCAAAGCATTTCTGTATTTGTTTGTGTTGTGAGGATTTACAAAGCATTTCTGTATTTGTTTGTGTTGTGAGGATTTACAAAGCATTTCTGTATTTGTTTGTGTTGTGAGGATTTGCAAAGCATTTCTGTATTTGTTTGTGTTGTGAGGATTTGCAATGCGTTTCTGTATTTGTTTGTGTTGTGAGGATTTACAAAGCATTTCTGTATTTGTTTGTGTTGTGAGGATTTACAAAGCATTTCTGTATTTGTTTGTGTTGTGAGGATTTACAAAGCATTTCTGTATTTGTTTGTGTTGTGAGAGTATCTGTAGTGCATGTGTTGTCAAACTGATGAAGATGTTTTTTTGATTTGCTGGTGTTTTCTTTCGTAGCAGTGCAATGACCCATGTTGGCCACAGTAGGCAAATAATTAAATGAAAATGAATTGAAAATGATTTGAAATGTATGGGCACTGAGCATAAACATGTTAACATGAGACTGGTGTAATACATTGTTTACCAGACTCTGTGAATTTATATCCAATCTGTCAGTTAACCTGGTCTTTTTTACATGCAAGTATGCAAAGTTTAACCAGCCTCTGATCAGCTAGAAATCTGTCTTTAATCTAAAGTCTCAGATTTTAAAGCAGATCCATTATCCAGTGAGTAATTTCTTCAAACCATTCTCAGACACACATTAACAATGCCAGTCTCAAAAGACAATTCCGCAGCTGACACCAATTAGTTATTTATTATTTAGCAAATGTTCAGTAGCAACAAAAGCAGTTTGAAGTGAATCAGTTGGTCCCGCCCGGCGAGGTTTTGCCTGGAGGCTGATGCTGCAGGCTTTTCAGACCTCTCAGTTAATGCTAAGCAGGATGCAAAATTAAAGATGGTGGGGATGATGGTGAAGTTGAGGACATTGGAGATATCAACACAATGTGCTAGAAATATCCTACAGCTCACGATAAGATTTTTTTTGTGTAGAAAATTACCTTTTTATCCCATCCACGCCGAAGAAAATACGTAGCCTTGAGCTTTTCATGCATGACTCTATCGGGCCTGCTGTAAATTGGATGAATTTCAAAGATGAGAAATTTCCATTAAATCCTAGTGGCTTTGATGGCATGGAATAAGTATGTGCAAGTGAGGTTGGACGAAAAGTCAAAATACTGAGTTTAACCCTTGTGTGGTGTTCATATCTTTGTTACTTAGACGATGTTTGTGGGTCTGGTGGACCCAGAGCATTATTAGTATCTTAAACCAATGCACTCATACAAATTTATGTAATATTGTTTACAGATGTTTACTTTAGCCTTATTTCAAGTAATATAGACAGAATTTATGGTTAATATTTGTCCTTTACCAGTGGTAGAGGACTATTTATAAACTAAAGTGACATTCGTTTTTGTGGTAATATGAAATAAAAGAAGAAAATTCTATTCTGATCCAGATATTGGGGGAAAACATTTTTATCCTAAATAAGTATAAATGAAACAAAGTTTTTCATCACTGTTGATGTTTAATTCTTTGAACTTTTTGAAATTGTACACATTTGTGTCAGTCTACACAGCACAGGCCCCAACTGAACACATGTCGTATCATAAGACATCATCCACACTGAACACATAACCTGTTCATGCCAGCCAACACAACACATAAGAAGCAAATTTTTACTATGTAGTTGTGTTGCATATGCATTTCTTGCATTCTATACACATATATTGTGTCCATCTTATGTCCACACACATTGCAGTATAATATGGATCTATTGGCCACAACTTAGAATGATGAAAATTTTTTACTTTCTCTATTATTCACTCTCTCTCACACACACTCATGCACACACACACACACATCTTTATGGGACATTTGGTCCCCACAACGTGATAAATACCAGGTACACACGCACGCATGCACGCACGCACACACACACACACACACCATAGGTTTTGTGGTGAACCCATGGTTTTACAAATGGTAAAAAATATACCAAATAACCATGATTACTACACTTTTACTACAATAAAACTATGGATTTTTTTGTAAGGGAGATAATAGTAAAATGTAGAATGGTTCCTGTTAGACAAAAGGTAAAGAGTTTGGGACAGTGGGGGCAGACAAGTGTTCATGCTTGATATATTACATGTTGTATCCTTGCGCTGTTACAGCAAGTGCAGAAGGACAAAACTCTGACATGCATCCATCATATATGTACAGACATATATACAAACACACTCGTGCACTCACAGGAGTCCCAGGTAGGAGAAAAACAGAGTGAATTTACATACCACATTCAATTTTTATACTCTTATTAACCCCGGGTCCAGTGGACCCGAACACCACATATGTAATATAAATGTGTAGGGGGGGTGTACAGTATACAGTCAATATAAATCTGTTTATTTTTATGTTCTTCATAGAAAATGAGCCAAGGCCAATGAATCTGAGGTTGAAACAACAATTAATTGCATAATTTTTCTTTCAGTAAACATTAAAAACGGGTCCCACAGACCCGAACACCACACAAGGGTTAAAAAAGTGACTGGATTTATAGGATCATGTGTGCTCTCCACTCCATTGCCCATCTGGTGCACCTTAACAAGTCTCATTTACATTGATTGTTTACAATTTACATTAGTATTTAATTGAACACATACTGTATGTAGAAAGTAAGAAACAATACATGAATGTCAGGTGACGTCACTCACTTGTCTTCCGCCATTTTGAGGACCTGAAGTGGTCGCAAAAGAACTAGAAGCTATGCCTTCAATATGCTGTGAGCATCAAAATCGCTATTTTACAACACTAAGAAGGCTCAACACAACATGATATTTTGCTCGAAGTATCGCCTGTGTCTCTACATGTGAACTTGAGCATTGAGAACATTAATTGTGAACACAGAATTAACTAAAAAGAAGGTTTTGAACAACTGACTTTGGATGATTTGGCGTCCGCTCGCTGCCTCTTCCCAGTCAAGATGTATCGATCTCCAATTGCGACGTAAGGAGGGAGGAGAGTAAAGATTGATATCTCCTAAAGCATAGTTCCATAAAAATGCAAGAATAATTCGTTGTTTTGTCGCAAGTGAAAAACAATATTGACCTTCTAGTTGAAAAAGGAGCCTCATATGAGATTCATTCATTCGCATTCGGAAATCGATTATTTACGCCTGGCAGAGATGACGAGCGGACAACATAACAGCCAAAGTCAGTTGTACAAAACCTTTCTTTTTAGTAAACTCCGTGTACACAAACAATGTTCTCAATGCTCGCGTTCATGTGTAGAGATCCAGGTGATACTTCGAGCAAAGTTTCATGTTGTGTCGTGCCTTCTTATGTTGTAAAATAGTGGTAGTTCGGTAGCAGCGGACAGCGGCTGGAAGAACACATCAGGGATCGAGTAGGCATCACACCCTAACCAAGATATATTTTTTAAAGCAGCGTTTCTTTTCATGACAGTCGATATGCAACATGTTGTCTTTCGTAGCCCTTTACTGTATCCGTAAGAATCATAGACAGTAAAAGATAAGAAATCCGTAAATCGTAGCAAGCTAGCCAATGCTTGTCAGTGGTTTGGTGATACTCGGTAGGTCTTCAAGATGGCGGCATGACGTAAAAGGTCACATGACTGATTTCCATCTATAGTGAGAAGCATTTTTTAATAAAAACGAACTATGGTTTATTACAAAAAACCCAAAACATTTAAAGAGTTCAGATGCAAAAGCCACTAAGCGTCAGCTCAGTAAAAATGAGATCATGATAAAGTGCGAATGCACCAGATGAAAATATCAAGGTGGTTTACTATATGATGGTACTGAATATGATGGTGTTCATGAATATTCATCATGGCCATATTCATGTATGGCATTAACATCCCAACAGTGGATTGTAGTATCATAACATATGTTCCAACATATGGCTAAAATGAATTGGCAGTGATGTATTAGTGAAATGTGATCTTGAATTTCTCACCCACAACTTAAAATATAAAAATGACTGATTTATAATGATGTTAAATTCAACTCATCATTTGAGTCTTGTTTTTTCCACAGCTGTTTCATCATCTGTGCCGACAAAAAACGGCTGTATCTTCCAGGGGTTGGGTGAGAACAAATCTATTCCTGTTGTATTTTTCCTTGACACATTTACGAACTTTCAGTGTTTCAGATTAAAGTGAAAACATCTTAAACATAATGTATATGCATTGTTAAATATTATATTGAAATGATTCCTATCATCTTGAGTAAATAACAGCATAATCATAGAAGCTCATAGCATATCCCCCTAACTATAAACCAAACAGCTGCAGCCCAACAAACAAACAAAAACAGTTTATTCCTCCGAATATATTGTGTTTACCTCATATCATCATTATACTCTGCCATGCAAAGAAGGAATTTATTGGGGAGGCTATAGTTATATTGCCCTGTTTGTCTGGATCTGGGATTTTATAAGGGCATGGGTGCTTTATGTACCTTTAACAGATGCTCCATATATTTTTGAGGGGGGATCTGCATTCACATACCATACATGTGAATATACTGTACCTCTAAAGCTGAGATGAAAAAACGCCTCGTTCAATGAACAGGAAGTCATTGCAAAACATCTCAAAACCTCTATACAAACCCATTATGCTATATTTAATCTTTCAGCTGTAAAAGGTCACATCAGACTGAGTGAGGGAGTGAAAAGAGATTATTATAATAATTTTAAAACTAAGAAAGATCTACGCAAACCGCTCTGTTCTGACATTTGGATGCTTTAGAGCTGTGAGGTGGAGAAACAGGGGACGAGAAGACACAAGGCAGACTCACAATCGCAACAGATGGGAGTCACTATGAAACACCCATTTGGACTATCATCCCGGGTCAGATCCAGAGATGAATAAAGAGCTGACAAATAATCCTTAAAGGGACACCCCACTTTTTTTTGAAAATATGCTAATTTTTCGTTTTTGGAATCCTTTTAGCCGATCTCCGGGTCTGGCTGTACAACTTTTAGCATAGCTTAGCATAATCCATTGAATCTAGACCATTAGCATCGCTTTAAAAAAAAAATTCCTACAAGTTTCATGTAACATCGATAGCCGTTACATACCTTTAATGGGCACCCCCCCCCCCCCGAAAAAGCACGCCCACATGAGGGCGAACAAGGACATTCGTTAGCTTTGTTCCTTCAAGTAGAAGTTACAGGCATTACTGCACATGACAGCTTTGTTTTATATCAAGAATCAACAATGTTAAGAAAAAAGAAGTGTGTTTATGGATGTAAAGAGAAGAAAGCCTTGTTCAACTTTCCAAGTAAGCCAGCCTTATGAAAACAATGGTGATATATTTTGTGTTTGTGTTTGTTTAATGCTGGATTTCATTGAAAAGTCCCAACCAGGTCATGGGTCGCAGGCGGTACGTAAAACTGCTTCAAATGTCTGTGTTATGTTGGCAATCAGCACGTAAGTGCATATAATGTAAACAACACAAACATGTAGTGAATCATAAGTTATTCAGAGATATTGGGATAATGTTTTGTGTGTGTTGCTTGCTCGTGACTTGCATCCTTTATACTGTGCCGCATCTGGAAGATCTACCTTTATCTTCAAAGGTCTAGATAAAATGGTACAAAGTTGAAAGTTAACAACACGGGTATTTAGTTTCAGTACTACTGTACTTGAGAAAAGTACAAATTCCCGAAAATAATACTAAAGCATGGTGATAAAGTAGAATTACTCAAGCGGCTCTGGTGCTTGTGAGGTTCAGATCTGATGTATGGTGTGCATGTGGGTGGTTTAGATGAGATTCTCTTTGAGACTACTTCAAAATCTCAAAAAATCGTTGTGATTGTAGCCTGAGGTGTGCACAGATCCCAGTAGTACATCAACCGACAGCTGAAGCTCGGCATTCTTGATGCTATAAACACCTATCAGAAATTCTCCGTCTTCACATTCGGCCTTTAGAAACGATCAGTATTGTTTTCATATTTCGAATGATGTGTTTACAACGTTGGGGAAGCAGACTGTGCCAGGTCTTACTCAGACGATGTCAGGGTTCAGGGACCACAACACACTTTTTGATGTGTCTGCGCTGTGGACTCTAAGACCCTTTGACTATTTATAACCAGAGAGACATAAACAGAAAGCTCAGGGCTTTAGATAATATAAAAAAACACATCTTTCGGGAGTCTTAGTTCAGTGGTGCGTCCTTCAGACTCATATATCCGTGCAGCAGCACAAGGGTTTTAACAATTTATCTGTTCTCTCTCTCTCTGTGTGTGTCTACCTCTCTTCTGTTTCTATTAATAGACACTGATGCCTCAGGATTTGGCCTCCTAAATACATCAAGAAGAGTAAGTATTTCCTCCTAAAGATGTTGTGCAAGTTGTAATCTGTAATGTCAATAATATTTTAAAGATCCCAGGAAGTGATTTAAAAACACTTTTTATCTAAAGAGAAATCCGACCGAAAGTATTGATCATTTACCTTGCACTTACAACGTATTATTTTCAATAAAATGCTGTCCTGGCAGTCTCATATAAACTGCTTCCGACTATCAAGTATCAATGATGATTCATGACACTGACTTGACTTAAAAATGCTATTTATAGAGGTTTTTTTATAAGTAACACCACTAATATTATACATTACACAATTTGCATCTCTGGTAAAATGCACAGTTTATATGCACTCATATAATTTAAAGGGAACATGTTTGAAAGAATTGCATGTAAATTGGGGATCACTATCAAACCTAAAACCCCTCTTGCCTGTTCTTGTTTCAGTATGTGAAGCTGATGAATTTCCAGGAGGAAGTAAGGGCTCGTCGAGATCTGGACGGCTTCTTAGCACAGGCAAGCATCCTGCTGGATGAGAAGGCCGCCTCGCTGGACGAAGTGCTTCGCAGAATGCTGGACCATGTGGCTAAGGATGGGCAGGGCACCTGCAATGCTGAGGAGGTCATGAGTGCTCTGTTCACAGATGCTGGAGGACAGGATGCCAGTGGTGAGCAGTGGGCAGCCAACCCTGAGTGCCAAAGTTTGTTGAGTACAGGGAACCAGAAATCCAGGGCAGACCCTCTGAGAATTTAGTTAATGGAGTCTTTAAAACATTGAAAACATTTTATAGTTTACTCTCTCTCATTCATTCTCTCTCTCTCTTTCAGTTCACTTGCTGACTGAGACCATTCAGGGTGTGACAGCGACAGCCACTGGAGTACACTACCAACAGTCCTGGCTCTGTGTACTGTATGTTGGGAATACATTTTTATTTTTAATACAGTTAGGTTCAAAAGTCTGACACCATTAGTTAAGATGCTTATATGTACATGTTCAGAAAAAGGTACAAATGCTGTGACTGTGGTGGTACTTTTGAAAAGTACACCTTTGTAACTAAAGGGTGCATACTGGTACTTCAATTGGTACCTCAAATGTACCTAAACGGTACATATTAGGATCTCAGTTTTTGTGTCTTTTTTCTGACAGTAGATGCGTTTCCATCAAAGATTTGTGCAAAACTTTAGCGTTATTTTCTAATTGTCGAAAATACGTACGATTTGCCATGAGATAGCATTGGTTTTGCGATACATTACTTATTTGAAGTGCCTGAAAAACTACTTAACCCGAGCCCATAAAACTTTTTTGCAATATGTGGAAGTTTATGCGAAGTTACTGTTTCCATTGCATGCATTTTCAATTCGCTATTTCATTTTGAACAATTTGAAGGGTTATAGAAACACAGCTACTGTCAGGAAAAAAAAGGTACACAGTTGTTCCTTTTTCTGTCGCTGGAGTGGTGCCCTAAAAGGTACATTTTTGTACCTTTATGGGTATAAAACACATTGAAATGTTGTACCTTATAGGGTACAATATTATACCCTAAGGACAAATTGTGTACCTTACAGAACAAATTTTGTACCAGTTAAATTTTAGGGGTACAAAACAGTTAACTGTACCTTTAAAGGTACAAAAAATTGGTAACTTAGGGTACCACCCCAGCGACAGAAAAGGTACAATTTTGTACCTTTTTTTTCTGACAGTGGCATAAATATCCACATAGAAATATTGTAAGAAATGTAAAGATGTCTTACTTATTTTATCATGTTACCCATCATAACACTTCTTGTCTTTTAAAACATTGTGTATATTTTCATGTTTAAATTCCATATTTTATTGAGACCTCAGACTTTTAGACCCCACCATATTAGATTTCGAAACTTCTGCCTTATCTTTAACTTGTGGTTGACCGATATGAGGTGAATTCCAGTGGAAAGTGAGCATCCCTGTCTTACTCAATACTGTAGAGCAGACCCAGCAAGCAAAAACTCAGATGTTGAAATGATGGCTAACTAGACCCAATATAGTCCGGCTATAAGTAACCCACTTCAACCCTAAATAACCTTGAATTTGGTTATATGCCATTTTTGCCAAAATAACTTGAAGATGAATGATATTCCAACATGTAAGCAAAGTCAAAAGGTGTTCAAGGTGTTTGATTTCATTTCTTTTACATGTTCTAAAAGTATATGCATTGTCTATTTTTGGGCTATGGTTAGACGTCTATTAGACTTTCACTGGCAGCCCAAATTTAGCCAAACATTCTGGCTGGGGAGCCTTTTATAGTACAGTTCCCTTCAAGAGGACTAAAATAGTCAATATTAAAGATATCAAGGTTATATGTTTTTTACATTACAAAAACATGAGCAGTTTTTGTGTCAATCACAAATCATGACAATAGCTTATCACCTTGGTGATGGACAGAATGTGTTAAAATTGTGAAAGTGTTCCTCTTCTGTATACAGATGTAATGTGAAGAGTCTTCATAGACGGTGCGTTTGTATCGCTCGCCTGGAGCGACCCCAGAACTGGGGTGTTAACTGCTGTGAGGTCCGCTATGTTATCCTCATCCTTGCACCACCTCGAACAGTAAGCCTTTCTTTCACCCTCCAATCATCACCCAGAGTGACAAAAATACCAGATTTATTCAAGATTTGCAATTGTTTCAAACGGTGTTAATTATTACATCTGTCATCCGTTCAAAGCTGTTAGTGTTGCTTCCAGCAAATAGCGATCTCTTATGGGGTGTAAGTTTGCTCACCATTTTTTTCCCCAATACTTACTTTGCAGAAAAGTACAAAGACAGCCATCGAGCTTGGCCGCACGTTTGGCACCTTGTTCTCAGATATCTCATTTAGACAGAAACTTTTGGAAACTAAGACCCAGGAGGATTTCAAACAGCAGCTCGTAATTCAAAGGCAGAGACTCTCCACTGCCCTCCAAAAGCCCTCGGTGGAGGAGGAGACCGACCCACACAGCAACAAACCACTCAAGGTCTGAACCAGAGAGAAGCTCGGGGCATGTTAATGCTATCGCTTACCAATTATCAGAACAGTATGCCGGTTAACATCATGCTCAATTTATGAAGCACACTCTCAAAACGCACGAAACACCCTCAGATTACATTTCACCAACCCCTTCAAATAAAGATCTTCACCATGATGTGCGCATTTATGTGTCCATATATCACAGCAGATACACCACACATCCCACCTCCCACGTGACATCATCAACTATGTTTTTAAACCAACATGGTTCAAATGGCGAATGTGCGACAAGTTACAATGCTTTCTGGAAACAGTCGTGACAAGCTAGTTAGTTTCTCCAACTATGCATCGTACTTTGTTGGTTCAGCAGCGAGTTATGTCATTGTTTGGAAAACGCACCCCAGTGCAGCGCCTCATAAAATTAAAAGAAAGATGGCCCCCTAGTGGTTCAGGGGGGACTTCATAAGAATGCTTAGCATTAAAATCCTTTTTATGTTTTTGTCATTAAGGGAAATCATCTTGTCTCAGTTACAAATCTGACAGGTAAATGATAAAGAATGATCTGCACTTGTACTGCATTGCAACAGATTGATAAGCAGACATGCTATTTATGACTGGATGTAACTTTTGATACTTTGCTGTAAAGGCGGCTCTACTATTGACTTTAGTGAAGACCACTGATCAATAACATAAGTGAACCAAATGCCTCAAGTGGGTTAAAGTCGAAATGAATTGAAAGTAGCGATTGTCTTATTTCCCACATCGTGACATATATCTTTTGAAATGAGAAAAAAGGTAGGGTAGGACGAGAACTGGCTGTTAATCGCTGCTAATCTTTTCCCGGGAACCGCCCTCCCACCATTCCTTGTGACCGGAAGAAAAAGAGAGAACAGGAAATTAGCATTTTTAATTAAAGCACATTATTATTTTTTTTAGAAATAATAAAGCTCACAGATAATTAATTTGTAAAAAAAAATCCACAATATTCCAAAAAAAATTTGTTTATTGTGACTTTTCAATATATGTTTTCTAAAGCAAAGCTAACAGGTGAGAAAATTATATTTTGATATTTTGAGCTCATATAGTGAAAAAAACAAAAAAAAGAATCATAAGCAAGATACTGACATGCCAACATATTTGAATTAAGCACTAATATGCATTTGTTTGGGTTTGCAAATTCACTAAATGAGCTGCATAATCTTTCTGTTGCCTTGTAATGAAAACTGGTTATGTGTTGCTCTGTAATACAAACAATATTACAGTACAGTTCATAGGAAGTGATTCTGTTTGTTATTTGCATTCTGTCTGGAGTTTTCTCGAAGATGATTCAAATATTCATATAAACCTTATTATTTCAAGAGTGTAAGGCTCAAGATGGATTTTTCATTTCTTTTCCGACTGTGCAATAAAATGCATCATATTTTAGGTAAGACTGTTTTACAATATCACAAAGAAATTCAAGGGGTTTTGAGTTATATTCATCCTGTGATAACTATCACCATAAAATTCTGTACACGATCCTTGTAAATCACGCAGGCGTTGTGCAGTCGTTTATGATTTTGTGGTCTTTTTAATGCATTTAAAGGAACAGATCAACGTTAGCGCTATCTTTGCTTTTGTACACAGGTTACAGATTTCCTAAGAGCCGGTTGTGGCATTCATGAAGACCTGTGCCGTAGGCTCCCATTGTACCTTTCAGACTTCACAGATGGTGAGTTTCTGTTTACCCCAAAGCCCTGCTTGACTTCACTTATACTAAAAATATGAGATTTTTTTCTGTGGTTTACCCCTATAGGTATTCTGGGCACTAACAGGTCTCTGCTCAAGTACACCACGACAGCTATCTTCCTGTACATCGCTATTCTTCTGCCAGCTATAGCGTTTGGCTCTTTGAATGATGAAAGTACACGAGGAGAGATAGGTCTGTGCTGTAGGTCTGTGACTGTCTGTACTTATGGTTGTTGCTATAGTTCCTATATAGCAGTTTAGTGTCAAAATAATTGACAAAATGAATAGGTGGAAGCTGGTTTTACATGCAGGTCCTTGTTTCACCATTTGACGAAACATCCACGGGCTAATGATCAGTATTGCACATAAACGTTTTAAGCACGTTCTCATTGTTTTTTCTACAGACCATTATGGATCTGCTCATAAACAGCATGTGAAATACATATCTAAATTATCTCTGGTGATTCTTCTACAATCTTGTTTTTGTGGGTGGCTTTTGGTCAGATTTAGCTGCAAAGTGGACCAGACTTATGACTAAAGCCTGGTATACACGGTGCGATTTTAAATTGTCCTTTAGGATTGTTGCTTGCCACACTGTGCAATAAAGATCGTTCTTAAGTTTATGTCACACTGTATGATCTCAGTTTCCATCTGTACGAGTTAAAGACTTTTATAAATCGGATGCACGCAAACAAAGGCGTCCGTAGTTTTACGTCATCAATCTGCGATGGCTGGGCGAACACACGCTGAAGCGAAGGTTAGCAAACCGAAACAACATCTAGCATTAATTTTAACCATGACTTGTCTTAAGCACAAAAAGAAGAAAAAACGAAGGAGACGAGTACCTGGCATTTGTATTTCCAGCGTGATTTCTCTCCAGGATGCTTCCTATCATGGTACACACATTGTACAAACACTCTTTATCTCTCTATAACACCTCCACAGGCTTCTCATTCTGCTGTACAGTCCACCTGGCTCTTTTCGACATTTTGTCTGCATTGGTTTGTTGTTGTCGCACTAATTGTGTCATTTGGTTCTGTGCTTCTATTGGTTATTGTAGGAGATGTTACACAGCAGGATTGTGTCTCAAAATTTCTGTCAGAATTTTTATCGGAACGGTCATTATTTGGCTGTTTGTGAACATGTCACACTAGCGATTAAAGACGGCAGATTTTAGTCTAGGATTCCAGTAATCTTTTAGGATTTCAAAATTTGTCTCAGACAGCTAAATCCAGGCTGAAATCTCACAGTGTGCACCGGGCTTAAGGTAATATAAAAAATGGCCAAAAAATACATTTGGATGTGTACATAAATATATTTATACAGCGGGGGGAAATAAGTATGTGACACATCAGCATGTAGCCATCAAGCCAAATATTGAATTTATACAGAGAAATCAGAACATTTAAGTATACAAGTTGAGTCATAATAAATAAAGTGAAATGAGACAGTGAATAAGTATTAAACACATGAAGAGAACAAGGTGAAAAAAGGCCATAGAAAGCCAAGAGATCACCTGAGATTTGTCAGTATTGAGAGACATGTGCAAGGTAAAGGTGTGTTGCTGACTGGCACATACAGACCCATCTTTTATATCTAAAGTGTTTATTTTTTACTTTTTTTGCAGATGTACAGAAGACCATTATTGGTCAGAGCATTGGAGGAGTGATCTACTCTATGTTTGCTGGAACTCCTATGGTTATTCCTCTCACCACAGCACCTCTAGCCATCTTCATCAGTGGTATTTACTTCAGCTCTTATACTGTAAGTGAAGTTCACTATCAGAGTATTCAACTGTTCTGATGGAGTTTTTTTGTTTGTTTACTGCAGTGATCAGAGGCATTTGTGACGACTACGACCTTGATTTTTCTGCATTTTATGCCTGTATTGGACTGTGGAATAGTTTCTTCCTCATTCTCGGAGGGATTTTCAATGTCAGCCTGTTTATGAAGCTCTTTAAACGGTCAGTGTAGTAGAAGGAGATATTTTCTATATCAGAGGTGCCCAAACTCAGTCCTGGAGGGCAGCTGTCCTGCAAAGTTTAGTTCCAACTTGCTCTAGCACCCCTATTTGGAAGTTTCTAGTTTGCTTAGTAAGGCTTTAATTAGCTGCTTCAGGTGTGTTTGATTAGGGTTGGAGCTAAACTCTGCAGGATACCAGCCCTGCGTTCCAGTTAGTTTTTTTATGACCTTCCTTAACTTCCCTCAGTCTCGTTCACTCGGATGTACATCATTGCTTACGTTGTACGAGTGCCCACTACTGCTGAAACACTTGAAGTAGGTTCAAATGGATCGCCTTAAGCCCTTGATCACATGGAAAGTGGAGACCGCCCCCTCAATCATTTGAACTGTGCAAAGCGCGAGTTGCTGAAGTGACGTCACAATCATGTTGCATTGTGGGATATGGAGCTGCATGAAGTCTACATATAAAGCAGACTTGCTCCCTCTGTCAAAATTGAGGGAGCGAGGGTCTGTCCATACAAACTTCCCTCACCCACTTGACGAAGTGGAACGCACTTCAAAATGGCGACAGGGATTCCCCGAGGGGAAGTGTTTAGGGAATTTTGCGAGTGCGAGTCTAAAACGGAGTGGAACGCAGCCCTGGGGTTCAAATGATTGAGGGGGCGGTCCTCACTTTCCATGTGATCAAGGGCTTAGGGCGATTCATTCAAACCTTCTTCAAGTGTTCTAGCAGTAGTGGGCACTCGTACAATGTAAGCAATGACGTAGCTCAGAGTGAACGAGACTGAGGGAAGTTAGCGAGGGAAGGTCATAAAAAACGAACTGGAACGCAGGGCAGGGCTGCATCTGAAAACTAAGGCAGCTGACTTGTTGCCTCGCTGTCTCATGAAGGCAGCTATGGGAAATCGGACAGCCTTCATAGGCAGCATAATGGAATTCTGTTAAACAGAGAGCGCCTTTGTGATAACTGATCTATTATGTGAAAACTTCAATAATAATTTCTCACTAGAAATGCAATGAAGAGGTCTGAAAATGTACTTTATTTACACTAAATTTGTGCTCCAGCAGCCTTTTTTTTAACTAGACCAGACTCGACCAATCACATTCCCCACGCACGCCCACGCATAGAATTGTGGAACAAGATGATGAAGGTATCTCAGGAGACAGGAAGTAACCCAAAATTGGATTCGGACGTTCCTTGATGCCCTCAAATGCAGCATTTTAGAGATTTCAGATGCAGCCTAGCCCTCCAGAACATAGTTTGATCTACATGAAACAAGCATTTAAAGGTGCAGTGTGTAAATTCCCATACGACAAATAATATATTTTCAAATACAATTTTAAATATATTTCAAAATATATGAAAAATAGACAAAAATATATTTGCTCAAATACAAAAATGTATTTTGCACCAATATATTATTTTTTCCTTTTTTTTCTATATTTTGAAAATTTATTTTAAAAATAAATATATTTAAATAATTTATATTTATGTTGCATTGTAAAAAAAACTTTGTTATAACCTATAAACATAACAGCTTTGAAAAGGTTAAAACTTTCAACTTCAACTGCAAAAATATTCTTTATAAACTTTTATATTTTGGCCAGAAAAATATATATTTTTACGGTATGGGTTGTAAAAGCAGAAATGTATTTGTTGCCCCTAAAATACATTTAGAAATATATGTTGTTATAGGAATGTTAAAACTAATTATATATTTTTAATTCAAAAATCTATTTAATTAAGCTTCTACAAAATTTATTTAGCATATATTTAAAACATATTTTTGGCCAAAGAAATATATTTTTTGCTGTATTGGTGTTAGCGGCATCTAACGGTATGGCTCAGTTCACCACTCACCCCTTCCTTTCAAAGCACATAGAGAAGCTACGGTGGCCTAAACACGACAAAGATGTCGTCTGAGACAGCAGAGAGTAGCCGGTCAAGCAATGTGGTTTCTTTAAAAAGATAATTATTCAGGAAAACAATGTTATTGCAAATATTATCATGACTTGTTTATCATTGTGTCAGTGTTTTATTTGCTGACTTTAGTTAGCATGTTGCATGCTAGTTAGGACAAGGTAAGAGTAGCAAAGAAGCTAGCTAAATGTAAATGGCTACACTGTTCAACACGTTTAATCTGACACCAAGATAGCGTTAGCCACACTGTAAAAAAAACTTTGCTGCCTTAAAATTTTTTGTTAAATCAACTCAGATTTACAAGTCATGTCAACAGAAATTTGTTGTCACAACTTATAAAATATAGTTGAGAAAAGTCAACTTTCATTTATAGGTTATAATAACTCACCTGTAGTTATAACAACTCATCTCTAGTCAAGATAAATAATAGTAAGTTGAAATGACTTGTAAATCCGAGTTGATTCAACAAAAAATGTTAAGGCAGCAAAGTATTTTTTACAGTGCAACGTTTTTCTCATCGTTTGCATTGTCAGGGACAACCATAGTTCTTTGTCTTCTTCATGCGTATTCTATGTAGTGACGACACAAGCTTTCTCTAAAAACACCAACGAATAATTAAAACACAATAGAGCAGTTTGTCCATTCAGGGCTACTGTAGAAACATGGCTGCGCGAAATAAGGGACTCGTGGTGTATGTGTATAAAACTGCTCATTCTAAGCTAATAAAAACATAACGGTTCATTATATAAAGTCTTTATACACCACTGATAATATAGTTACGTATGTATATTGCATTTCTGTCAACAAATCCTCCTGAACTTTACACACTGCACCTTTAAGGCAAGCATTACTTTTACTACTCCAGTATTGTGTTTGCATGTGCAAACAATGCAAAAATAGATTTTTCTCCTCACTGTTGCACTTTTCTTTAGGCAGACATCTCATCCTCATATAACTCCACCATATCTGCTGTATAGCCTCTCTGTGTACCATAAACATCCATCATAAATCTGTGTTTACTTGTCTTCTGTGTTGTAATCTCTGTTCGCGGTGTGCCTTGAGTCGGATGTTATGTCGCGGTTTGCGCTCGGCTGCTTTGATAAAGAAAAGATCAGTTGCTCACTGTGTCCTACGTGTCCTCTCAGCTCCACAGAGGAAGTGATTGCTTTGTTCATCTCCATCGCTTTTGTGGGTGATGCTCTGAAAGGAACCATAAACAGTAAGTTCACAGCTCTGACACGTAAAGGGCCACAGGCTTAGCTGGAACTGATTTTCAAACAGAGAGGGCAATTTCAGGGCTTTTTGTACCTCAGAGATGAATCATTAATGAAGATTTAACTGAGAGGAGAGGCTGAATGAGATAGAGATAGGGAGAGAACAAAAAATATTGGTGTACTAGAGCAAAAATGAAGTATTTCCATTATTAGAAAAGTTTAAAGGTAGAATGAATGAAAATTAATTAATGTTATGCTCACACTCATGCCAAACCTGTATGCTTTTATAATTGAACACAAAATGTAGTCATGTAAGTCATTTTCCATTCTGTTTCAAGCTGTCACCTTCGTATCTCTCTTCACAAGTATTTCATAAGTATTACCACGGCACTATACTGGTCAATGGGAGCACAGAAGAACAACACCTGAATGTAATACTTCATCATAAAATGACCGGATCACAGAACGGAGGCATCTCAATCCCTGCAACCATCGTTCTGTGCACCAGGGAGCGCCCTATTCTTTGTCTGCTTCTGATGCTGGGAACACTATGGTTGGGATACGGTCTCTTTCTCATCAAGAGAAGGTAATTATAGGATAGTTAATTATAAGCTTCATTAGTTGCTAGTGCTGTGTCACTTGTTCTTACCTACTTTGGTTAAACTAAATTGGTTTTGAATGATAGAGAATGGCTTTAAAGTCATATTATCTAAGGGGTAATGGGGAATCTTTTTTGGACATGAAGACAGATGGAATATATCTGCGTTTTTGTTTAAGCCTTTTTAATATTTGTTTCTTGTTTCCTCACAGCCCATTCCTGCATGCTAAAGTCAGGGAAGTGGTATCAGACTGTGCATTGCCAATCTCTGTGGTCATATTCTCCTTCGTGGGCTCCTGCCTTTATATTGATATACAGCGTAAGCACAGACCCTACAGGCTTTCAAATCAAACCAAATAATCACCTTTGATGTTTTCAAAAACAATTTTTTTTTTAGTTTTGCTTATGCTGTCATTAAAGAAACACCCTCCGGGTTGGGTATAATTTTAAACTTTATTGAATTCAGAAATAATCAAAGCTTTAAGGGATAGTTCACCCTAAAAGTCATTGACATTTTATGCACTTGGTACACACTTTTTCCAAAGCAATTTAATGCGCATTTAATGTATAGGGGAGAGCAGGGACGGTTGCAATACGTTTTGCATTTCTTTCAGTTTCTTAGAGAGTGTTCATATTGGAAAGTGTTTGTATTGGTTTAATACATCAAACCTACACTGAAAAAATTATGTTTTGGATTTACCTAAAATATAAGAAGAGTTTGGTTCCAAAACGCGATAAACGCCATTTAAAAAATTAGTTACCGTCAAAATCAGTATTGTATCAGGTCAGTATTAAAAAAGTAAATTCTTCATTTTATGCAAAATCCCGATATCTGCCATGTTATTCGGCCATCTTTTCTCCCTTTTTTCCCAAAACGCGATAAACACCAGTCCTCCTTCTCTGCAGAATGCAATAAATCCGCTCAACAAATCTAAGCGCACCATTCCACGCATTGTAAACAACAATGGCGGCATGTTGAATACACACAGAATCCTAGTTTTCCTCATCTACTTTGTACTTCGTGATCAACAAACAAACAAAAACAAAATGCCACAAAAATGGTGGCTGTTGCTTGTTCTCCCCACAGCATCAAGCTTCTGTCATGCTAACACATTGACCTCAGGGGATCTTATGAAAAACTTTCCATTATTTTACTTGAAGTCAACGAAAATCGAGCTGGACCAAACCATTTTACAGCTGATCGCTGTCAAAGAAGTTCAGTGATGACATCCCAAGTACAGCAGCAATGACAGTGTTCTTAATATGACGAAGTAAGTGTTTTGAATAATGCCATGAATTTTATTATACCACTAGTCAACTAAATGAATATAACATGTCAAAGATGAGTGCACATGTATATATTGATTCAATAGATTTATAGCAATTTGAAAAAAAATAGCATTTTGTGGAAAAAATTATCAGTTTTATAATAAATCTTTGAAAATGTAATTATGTATTTGATTTTTTTTATGTTTTCAGAACCTAAAGATGCTATGTGAAGGTTTGTAACAGAAAATAGTGTTTTTCATCTTGTCACTTTCGTGGTATAGAAAACACAATTTTACCGAAATTAGTCAAAATGGATTTATTGCGTTTTGGAAACAAACTTTTCATATATGCACCATTTTTGCATCATGCTTTTTAAGTAAATTGAATTTTAAGTCAAAAGAACTATAAAAACATTATTTTTACACAAATATTAAGGTTAACGTAACCTTCTTTACTAAAATAAAATATGTAAATTTAGTTTACTTAACTTATAATGCTCAGGTAGATTGTACTCAAATTGTTAAAATTATTTAACTTGGTGTTCATGTAGGATACCATGTCCATTTTCAATGTGGGACATCTTTATTGCGGAAATATAATGTGTTGGACAAAGTCCATGTTTACTTAGGCAAACAATGATCATCTGAACGGTAACTTCAAAGAAAACTATAATTTACAATAACAGCCTTTAAATGCCCCATCAGTTCTTATTGTTTGAAAAAACATGAATGATCGAAATATTTTGTTGTTGACATTTTCAAATAAACTTAAAATGATGTGACGTTTACTTTTATTTTAATTGTAATTAAAACGACTCAATTTTTCAATTCACTTTATGCATACCTGAAAGAGACATATCACAAGACTTTTTAAAGATGTCAATTAAAATTTTGTGTAGATAGTGCAGATTAAGGGGCGGTATTATCCCCTTCTGACATCACAAGGGGAGCTAAATTTCAATGACCTATTTTATCACATGCTTGCAGAGAATGGTTTACCAAAACTAAGTTACTGTGTTGTTCTTCTTAACATTGTATAGGTTGATAAAAGCACTGGGGACCCAACTATAGCACTTAAACATGGAAAAAGATTTTACGATTTTCATGATATGTCCCCTTTAAAGTTTATCTTGTAGATTATTTTTTTGTTGCATGAACAATGTTATAAATATACATGTTTTTAAAACAAAGAACAGATCAAATAAAGACTGTATAACAACTTACAAAATAGGAGACTACTTACAAAATGGGAGACTAGTGGAGAATAAACAATGACATCATTGTCCATTTATTTTTCTTTTAAAGGTGACATAGAATGATTGAACGGGATATTTATCCTTGTTCTGTGATGTGACATGTAGACAAATTTTTTTTTGTTTGGGTCTGTAATGCCTTAGAAGCTTCCTAAAAACCTCTCTCAGATAGCTCGATTAGGGTGGGGGATTTTAAACAAGTGGTTTTGCACCATTTTGGCTCCCCCTACTGGCTTAACTTGCAATCTCATTACTGATTGGCTGACTTTGCTGCCACTCAAAAATGTAGCCAATCATTTTAAAGTGAAGGGGCAGTTAGATGCCTGTGATGTCATAAGCATCAGTTTTTCAGATTGGGCTGTTTTATGGCTAACATTTCTAAAAGAGGAATTTCTATGAGACTGAGATGTTTAGTATGTTTAATACTTTTTGTATGTTCGTGAATGCGGGTAGACTACCATTATTTAACAAAGACAAGGTAAAAATGGTTTTTCATTCTCTGTCCCCTTTAATATTTTGGTCATCAGTTCCAGTATTCAACTACCAGAATGGAACCATATTCAAAGTGGCATCAATTGACCAACTCACAGGGATGAACATAATAAGTGCATGCGGTCTTGGCTTTCTCCTGGCCTTGCTCATCTTCATCGACCAAAATATTGTTGTGTCCCTCACCAACGCCCCAGAGAACAGGTAAGCCTATCAAATCTAATCCGTATAAGATAGCATACTCGTCTGTGGAGACATCTGCACGATTGTACATTTGTTTTCCATCTGTTCTGTCATACCTTCTTTATTTGCCAACACTGCGTTGGTTTACTTTTTTCTAAAATCAGTCAGCCGTCAGTTCGCACTGTTGATTCGGTGTAGACAGTCGTGGGAGAGCAGTGAGAGTCAGCGTGTGATCTCTTTGTGTGTGCTTCAGACTGCTAAAGGGAACAGCGTACCACTGGGACCTGATGCTCTCTGGGTTTATCAACATCCTGATGTCAGTGCTGGGGTTACCATGGATGCACGCAGCTTTCCCTCACTCCACGCTGCATGTGCGTCAGCTGGCGCGGGTGGAACAGCGAGTGGAGGGAGGGCACCTCTATGAAACGTGGTAGCAAACACCTACATACAGTACATCTTTTAGAGAACACAATCCTGCATACTGCATGGCAGATGTTAGTGTATATGTAAGATACACATGTACCATTATGCACACGTTTCCTGGGTATCAAACCCTTGATGTTGACTTTGCTGATTTACTATTTAAACTAAAGTTTACTAGTTAAACCTAAAATATGTTCTTATTTACTGCAGGATAGTTAGTGTGAAGGAGACACGACTCACGACGCTTGCTGCGAACATCCTGATTGGTTTATCAGTGTTTCTGCTACCGGTTCCTCTTCAGTGGATACCGAAGCCTGTTCTCTACGGCCTCTTCCTGTACATCGCTCTTACATCTATAGACGGAAACCAGATGTGTGAACGAATGGCCCTTTTACTTAAAGAACAAGTGAGAGACTTAGATTAGTGAACCAGCCCACATGCCTTCATTTTGTGCTAATGTAGAGTCTACTGTATGTGGAATGGCATTTCAATCATTAAACTTAAATATGTGAACCCAACTGAATATTTAATAAAAAAACATGTTGGGTAGGAATTGGTGGTCATGTTATAGTGGCAGCACACAACACGATCTTTATTTCATGCACTAACCTCAAATCTCCATTTCCCAGACGTCATACCCCCCGACCCACTACATCCGCATGGTGCCACAGAGAAAAGTGCATTACTTCACAGGCCTGCAGATTATTCAGCTCATCATCCTGTGTGTTTTTGGCATGTATCCTCTGCCGTATATGAAGATGATCTTCCCTTTGCTTATGATCATGCTCATTCCTGTACGGTAAGAACTTGTATTAGAGATTCAAGGCATTCTTATTATGTTTAAGATGAGATGTCTACTAAAACAAACAGCAGAAGTCAATTGTTTACTCCTGTTTGCATGTGTGCGTGATGTTTTGTACATGGTGTACATATTTCTCTCCTTATGACATCTCTGCTGAAAATACTAGTTTAGATCAGCACGAACTGCTTCTTGCATGCTGTTCACCACCTGGCACATCTTATCTGGTCATTCAGCATGGTTTTTGTAGTGGTGGTGGTTGAAAACAGTACGTTGCAGTGCGAGGGTGATTATGTATGTTTTAACAAGGCATATATTTGCATATATTTGCATATTCTGTGAGATGGTTATGTGTGACATGTTTTTTTCCACAGGAGCTACTTCTTGCCAAAGATCATTGAAGCGAAGTACTTGGACATCATTGATTCTCAACACATGTAAAGACTTGCTTTTAACTCTTTCCCCGCCATTGACGAGTTATCTCGTCAAAGAGAACAAATGAAGATTTTTTTTTGAAAGTTTGTTTGAAAGCAGAGGGCCTGTGTTTTCATTTGATAAATTTGTATGTTTGTATATTTATAAACGAAAATTTCCTGGAAGGCATTTTGTGAAATTTTTCTGAGAATCATCAAAAATGCTGGCAGGCAACTTTTTAAAAAATGATTTATTTTATGATTTTATTCTGAAATTACACTCAGATCAGATGATATTAACAATATAGCAGATCAAAAGAAGATCAGAGCACAGTCTTATTCAGAGCCTTTCAGTCTTCAGAATCATGCATGCTCCAGAAGTTGTTTTACCATGTCATGTTTTATAAACGTGTTTGCCGTTTTACCTTCTGATTTATGGTATCTAGGTAACAGATCTTAAATATATTTTTTTTACCAGCACTCTCAAAAGTCAAATGAATTGTTGGAGAGTCTAAAGTCCTTTCTACAATTGTCGTTAAAAAATCAATTAAAAACAAAGGTATGTAAAAGTATGTATTGTCATGTATTTTACAATATGCATTTTTTTTACCATTAACTATTCTTGCAAAATAAAGAAATGCCTCTTATAAATACAGAATTTTGGAAAAAGAAAGATAAATCTGGACTGTCATGCAGTAAAGACACACAATCTTCTATGCAGATTTACAGAGCATTATTTACAGTACCTTGTCAGATAGATAATACAGAGCCCCTTAAGGTGACATTGGAGTAAAAAAATCTAAAGTTTAGTTTCATGTGCTCACGTGAAACTTTCACATGAAAGCAGTTCATAAGAGTTTGTTCTGACTATGCTGTAATAGAAAGACATGTTTTCTAGTCATTATTTACAGCTACATTTTTTTTTATCTTATTACATTGATTGAAGCTTTGTTGTTGTAAATGAAAACGTTTTTTTTTTTTTTTTTTGAAAGCGGAGGGTCTTTTCTTTTACTTTATACATTTTATGTTTATTTAAAGAGGCAACTTTTACTGGAAGGCATTAACATAAAACTAAAACTGGGTGGCAACTTTTTTTTAAACGCTGACTGGAAAATGTAAGTTGCTGCCAGTGACATCTTTTTTGAGGGCGCTCGATGCAAAGTTCGTCACAACATGTATGTAGCCCGTCGTGTGTGGTTCTTTTTTTCAAAATAGGTGCTCTGCGCGTCGAGAGATCCTGTATGCATCACATGCCTTGTCAAAATAAGTGCCTGCTGCAGATGCGTCTAAAGGGTTTATGATAAAAGAGACGCTCGAGTTCCCCAGATACTCACATAAACTTATGTGTAATCGGAGTTTACTGTTAAGATATGTGTCTTGTGTGTATTTTGTGAATGTGAGAGTCTCTTGTGCAGCAGACACGTATTTTGACAAAACACATGATGCACATGGTTTGCATGACGCAACAAACACATATTTTGAAAACCCAAGCAACACACGACACTCCGGACACTTATTTTGAATTAGCGCCCCTCGGATAAGCGGTCACGAGCCGACACTATTTGATCCACAGTCTTTAATCATATTTTCATTGTGTTTTTGCTCCGTCTGTGTTTTTTGGGAACTGCGTTCTGTTGCAGCCACACTTGATTCTGAGGAACTACTTTGTTTGGCGGAAGAGTAATATTTGTACTAATATAATTATAACTTATTTGCTGTTTATTATTTTATGAGATCCTGCTATGCATATGAAGTAACTGTTTTATAAAAGCAATAAGCCCCGTGAAGCAGTGGTGTTTCAGTGGATTTTACAACAATAAAGGGGGTTAACTGTCCACTTTGCATCATGCCTAACAACGGCCCCTAGCTGTTAAAAAATGCACTGGTAACCCACTGCTTCTTGGGGCTAATTGCTTTATTTTATAGATTGGGATACAAGTGCTGGGGTGGCATATGGGGTGCCGATGCTTTTTCTTAGGGTGGCAGTTGATGATAATGTTGACTGATGTTTTACCTAAACAGCAGCTCATATGATGATCTCTAATGTATAATCAATAAGCTAAACAAGTGATTTGTTTTAAAATCTCTTTAATTTGGGTACATATTATCTGCATAGCGTTTGGAGGCTACAGTACGTTGTTAAAATTCACTCCATGGACTCAGTTCAGCCCTGCTTATACTGTTTTTAGAGGGATCATTTTGAGAATGGCATAAAAAACCCACTACAGGGCACAATTTATTTAAAAGAGTTGTGTCCCTAGTAACACATAAAATAAGTGTGCCGCTGATGTGTATAAGATCAGAGGAGTCGAGAGGGCTTGTGCACGGCTGCCTGATGAGAAGCTGTTTATATGTAATCAAAGGTAGACCTCTTAAAACACAAACACAGATCCTGAATAAATCAAGCTTTAAAGACACTTACATCTGCTTTTCTTGTTCACAATAACTTACAGTTATTGGCAATCAGAGTTTGCACTGCTCCACACTTTGTATGAGGTTAAAATATTCTGGATTTGTTAAAGGAATAGTTTACCAAAATATGAAAATTCTCTAATAATTGACTCATTTTCATGCAATCCCATATGTATAGTAAATTGTTGAACACAATTTTAGCCTATATTGAAATGCAATCATGTTAATGTCTTACATTGGAGACAACATGTTGAAGTTCCAAGAAGCACATGCATCCATTAAAGTCATTTAATGTCAATTAAAGATATAGCTGAAGATTTTCCCCAATTAAAAAAACCCCTTCCTCCAGTTTAAAAAAAAAATGCACATGCGCAACACTATACCTGCTCCAGATAAGGAACGCCTATTAAACGTGTGCTCGAGAAAGAGAGAGCATGCACGAGCCTAGTTCTTCTCTTCGCTCTGTTTACAAGTTGCTGTCGGCATGTTTACCGTGTCTGGTTCGTGACTTGTGCCAGGGCTAGCATCGCTAATCATAGCTTACATCAACTTTTACTAGCAGTGATTTTAAGAGGATTTCTCCGAATAGCATGACAAATTACCTGTTGAGTAAAAACTTTGCGTGGGAAGCCCAACCTGTGCTTTTAGCGCACACCAGCGTACCAGCGTCTCCCAAAATCACTCTGGTCTTGTTTCTTTCTTCAGAGGCCTTTCTCTTTTGTCATACAATTGCTAGACACTTTTTCTCTTGCAACCCTCAGACATTTTGAAAGAAAACAAAATTTGAATGCGAACTTTAATGAATGCCTGAAACCGTAGACAACCACACATATACACCTGAAAGTGCGCATGTGCAGAAAGCAAACCTAGGGACGAACACGTACGACGGCTTACGTCAACATATCATCAGAATGATTGACAACTGGAATGACCAATAGTCTTTATGATTCACCTCGAAAAAGAAAATCTTCTCCAGTGGGTTATTATATTATTGTGAACATACAAGAAAGGCGTGGCCCTCATCAAGAATAAGCATAAACAAAATTCACATTTGGAAGATATACCTATTCGAAACGACAAGAAACTTCATTGGATCTTTCAAGCCTTCATTCACAGCCCAACACCATCTTTCTTTTATCTGACAGCTCTTCTGGGAAATATATTCTTAAAGTACCTTGTTCTTGGTTTACCAACTTTGTAAATATTTGCTTCCCCTAATGCTTATAAAACATTTTTTTTTATGTTTTGAAGTAATTTAACTGGATCTGTTTTGTTACCCCAGGGATTTGATTGATGTTTTCACTTCGAACAGGTGTGGTTGTGTGGTTGGACAGAGAGTATGTGCACAACAGAACCATATCTTTCAGTAAGAGCATAGCTCAAATAGTCAATAAGGATACATTTGACAAAAAATATGGCTGAAATAAACTCATTATTTACTCTTCCTCTTATCATTTCAAGTTCAGGAAACACATAACATGTTCAGCAGAATGTTCGAGCTGTTATGTTTTATACAATGATAGTAGCCTCCTGTCGACCACTAGCTGTCAAAGTTTGAAATATAAAAAGGTAACACAAAACAAAAATATTAGTATTGTCAAATGACTTATATACTACATGGCAAGTTCAAGTTCGATTTTGCATAATATTGCAATCAGGTTTGTGCATTTTAACATGCAGTACACAAGCTGTGAAATCAAATACAGAGTTTCCCTCTTTGCCTCCTAATTGTTTCTAATATAGTCATCATTTATTTCATATTTGCATTTAATTTAGTTTTGACACAGTTTTATTTAATTTTCTAGCCTAAAAAAGCTAAATTCTTCTTCATTCCCTTCAAATTAACAAAGAAGCATGAATCAGCCACAGTTTTTATCCTCTTCATCATCATGGTTTCTCAGTGCAATCAATAATCTTGAAAGATGTTCACACTGGTCTCATTCAGTCATTTACAACACGTGCACAACATGGTTTATGATGATAAATGACCGCGGTGTCATTTCTGGCATAGTTGTACTTTATGTGTCACAATATTATCCCCCTTCAATTTGTATTGTAGCATTGTATTAACCATTAACATCCTCTAAGTATATCTTATGAATAGATGTGACACAAAATGGAATGAAATGAGCATGACCCAGATTTAAAACAAGCTCCGTTGTATAGCGTTCTTCAATACTGCCTATTCTATCAATTTTCTTCTTTGAAGAATGCACATAAATGAAATCTAACAATACACTTTTTTGGTCATTTTCTTGTGGCTTTTGTGTTGTTGTCAAGAATAGTGAATTTAAGAGCTATTCATGGTGTATAGTCAATAGCTGCATTCAGATCATTTACATAACTGCTTTGCAGGGAGAACAAAACGTGTCATCAGCACAGCTTCCACCCGTCCCACCTTACCTTTGCTGTATGGAAATGAATGCCTTAATCTTCCCCTTTGACATTCAACAGATAACGCAATCAATGAAGCATGCTGTCTGTTCTATTTCAAAGCTAGGTGTGTGTGTTTGTGTGCTGAAACTAAATGTTCTAAGTCTTTGATAAATACATTCATGATCACAATTTTTTTTTTCACTTTTATGAGTTACCGCACACAATAGATCTTCAGACAGTCTGATTTTATGTGTAAATATGAGATGTGCGGTATCTCAACAAAGAAGCTAGTTGTTTCACATTAGATGTGGATGAACAAATATACTGTTATGTTGTAAGGTTTGCGAGTTCAATGATTTGTTGAACATTTTTTGGTTCTACACCTTTCACAGATGACATATATTTATACAAATACATTTAGACATCTTAAAGGAATAGTCTACTCATTTTCAATATTAAAATATGTTATTACCTTAACTAAGAACTGTTGAATCATCCCTCTATCATCTGTGTGTGTGCACGTAAGCGCTGGACCGCGCTGCGACGCTACGATAGCATTTAGCTTAGCCCCATTCATTCAATGCTGCCATTTAGAGATAAAGTTAGAAGTGACCAAACACATCAACGTTTTTCCTATTTAAGACGAGTAGTTATACGAGCAAGTTTGGTGGTACAAAATAAAACATTGCGCTTTTCTAAGCGGATTTAAAAGAGGAACTATATTTTATGGCGTAATAGCACTTTTAGGAGTACTTCGACTCACCTGAAAAGTCCGCTCCCCTTCTCACTCTCATAATGGGAGAGGGAGGATGTTACTGCGCCAAGTCGAAGTACTCCCAAAAGTGCTATTACGCCATAAAATATAGTTCCTCTTTTAAATCCGCTTAGAAAAGCGCTATGTTTTATTTTGTACCACCAAACTTGCTCGTCTTGACTTCTCAATGTCAAGGAAGGATCCTCGGAAGCCAGAATTTCGAGGATGCTATGTCATTGACATCCGTCCAAAGGACTGTTCCAATGTCAAGGATCCTCAAAATTTCAACCAAGAACTGAATCCGTTCAAGAAATATCCCATATACAGGAAAGGATGCATATGTAGCCTTCACGCTCTGAAATCACCCACAATCCTATGCGCATAGCGCTAAAAGCACACCTTTTCACTGACGTAATGACGCAATGACGTGCACTTGCTAGCCTGTTCCATTTACGTGTTCTCTAAATGCTAAAGAGGAGCCTCGCCTAACCTCTAAAGGAAGTGACTTGTTAGGACCAGTCCTGCCAAGGAAGTATCCTTGACATTGAGAAACACCTCATGTCTTTAATATTTTTACCTAAAGTGTTTTTTACTTAAACATAGTTGAAAAGTTGAAAAAAAAGTTTTGGGTGATTTTTTAAGTTGATCCAACTTTAAGTTCTACTTGTATACCAGGTCTCCGCCCATTGGGGGGCATGCAACATGATAGGAGATGCTTTGGTAGGATTTAGTTGCAAAAGGTTGAGAACCACTGCTCTAGTGTTATCCAGTCAGAAGGAGCGCATGAGTATTTGCTTTAAACCGAAACACTTGTGCAAGCCAAAAGACCAAAGAAATCATTTTGGACCACCTAGTTGTGCCATGAAGTTCAAGTAAAGTAGTCTCAATAAATGTATTTTCATTTGAAGCAAATCTTGTCGCTTTCCTTTATTTTCTTATCAGCGCAGCGGCAGAATAGATCATAACTTGTTCACATGTTGAAATCACAAAAATTATTTTGGAGAGACCCATATAAATTGATTACATTTGTAAACTTGTGTCCTTTTTCACCTCTTGTGAGTTTGCAGGTATGTGCCGAGCTGAGACACATCAGCTCATAATCTAGACATAATATATACAAATGTTCAAACAAAAAAGTGTATACTGTTGAATAAAATTTTGAAGTATAAGCTAAAATTAGAATAATTTTGTCATTGTAATTGTTGAAATTCTGATCTTTGTCAAAATGCAAAGTTGCAAAATTGCTTTAATGTTAGAATTTAAGATGCATTTAAAGGCGTTCTATGCATTTTCGGCGTTTTTGTCAAACAGCGACCCCTAGAGTTGCTGGAGAATACTTGCAACTGTCGTAATTTCCCACTCGAGTACTCCGAAGATAATGACCAGGTAATGTTTCACAGTTTCATACAAATATTAGGCTACTGCATAGTCTACTAAACTACAGATGATGGTAATATGATAATAAGAAGTTTATTCCAAGTGTAGAGTGCATATAATAATAAAGTACCGCGTTTGCTAGCTTATAACGTTTTTACATTGCAGCTAAATCACAAGTACACATTACAAAATGCCATGACAAAGTTAATTGTGTACGTTGCATTATTTCATAACATTGTTTGTTGTAATGTCACTATACATGATTATTGCTATTTATCATAATAGTTTGCAAATTGTGCATGTTTACACTATTTACAACCTCTAGGCTTTATGTCCTGATAAGTATGTGAGATATTGACAACTGTTGTCATGATAATCGCATGACATACTACAAGCAAGCGCAACAACATACAACATAGACCGCAAACAAGTTTACAAATGAGAGATTTACTTACTGGATCGCCAGATCAGCATCCCATCCAGTGCGGTCTTTTAGCTCACGCCAACGAGTAAAAACCTGACCGAATGGGACAGATTCTCTTTTTCTTTTCCTTAACTTTTAAATCGTTAAGCCTCACGTCTCAAATTCGCGCCTGCAGTTGTTGTTATAGGCTTGATCGACTTCATGCAGTGCTGCAACAAACGACAGCCGGATGACGTCAAAGTGCCTTCTCTGATCATTCTTGCAGTACTTTGACGTCATCCGGCGGTCGGTTCTTGCAGCGCCACACGAAGTCGAACAAGCCTAACGTGTGTGACGTTGTTGCTGTAAAGCAAATCGTGATTCTCGCGAGATTTGTCAGGGGTGGTTCTCTCAAGCTTGCAATGCTGGTTTTGCTAGCGGCGTCCTCCCCGAGCTTCAACAGGAGAAGGATTCGCCCTACTATGACTTTGTTTACCACCGAAATATCTTTGAAGCTATTATATTAAGGTAAAATAACTGCATAGTTTGTCTTTAACCTTAAACATTCCTTTAACTAAAACAGTTACAGGATTAGTATAGTCTTTTTTGGTTACCAGGTGCTCTTGTAACTAAAGTCTAGCGGATTATACACTGATCACCTCTGCAACTCAATCTTTTTTATTTTATATAACCAAAGTTTCTTCAGTGAAATCATTAGCCATGTTTTAATTTATTTGGCCCAGCAGTGTATTTACAGTGTATGATTTTCCTTTTATGTGACCAGAGAGAAGAGGCCATGAGGCCACAGTAATTAAAAGTGCAATTAAAATGCGATGCCAGGATTGTAAATAAATTGGAAGAAATTCAGCATTCAGAATTTAATTTCTGTTATTGCTGGCCTTGATTAACTGGTACATAACATAGATTTAAAAAAAAGATGTTTCGGTTTAAATCCATGGACACAAATAGGCACTTTCGTTGTTTGGCAAGAGTCATGTTGGATATTCCTTGGCTGTGTCCTGATTTATTTAAGCGTGTAATGATATTTACCAAGTCTAAGCTGAAAAACACATTTAATGATAATTATTTCCTGAATATCTGCTCTGTCTATGTGCAGAAAATCAGGCTCAATACTGTGAATATTTCTGTATGGAAATTTGGGTTTTAACAGTGAATAGATGAAGCATTTGAAAACGCCAAGACTCAAAATCACACTTCAGAAATGTGAACATATGCTAAACATTTTGATAAATCTGGTCCTAATAAATCTGTTGTCCCACACCGGATTAACCGTTCCCATTCCAATCATATCTGCCATCTGGCCTCCTTACAAAATATATTGTGTATATTTTTATTTAGTTATTATGTTTGTGATTATGTAGCCTTTTTAGTACTTGAGTGATTTTCAACAATCCACTCCTCGGTTTTGATTTATGTATAATTATAAAATAACTCAGTCGTGTCTGCTTTTTCAGAATTGGTCATTTCATCATCAGCTGAAGGCAGCAGCTTTATATGAGGAAGTAGTGGGTGTAGTGACTGCATGTTCAAATATAATGCAAATCATCAGTGATGTATTTGTAATGTGGGCTGCCATTTCTGAGAGGTGAGAGGTGTTATCACTTCTTCCATGCTACCAATTTACCTACTGTGCTTTGACAAGTGATGAGTGAAACTTCTTTTGTTTGAGCAGCAATAGTAGGTTGGTATATCTGCATTTTATGCATAAATTGTAAGACCTATAGTTGGCATTACTGGTGGCAGCTTTGTATGTTAAACATGTAACATGGCATATACATCTTTGTTAATTTGATGTTGATGGGAGCATTAAATATTAAGCATTTTTTTTGCATGATGAACTGAATTATTTTCTTCTGAAAACCTGATTAGATTGACTTTATATGGTGAAAGAAATGTATTGTATGGAAGACGAGAGACGCCATGCACTTTCATTATTTTTGCTTGCTTGTTTTCTCGTGATCACGACTTAATTTCTCGTTATCTCGAGATAACAAAAGTTGTTTTCTCGTGATCTCGACATAACAAAAGTTGTATTCTTGAGATGTGATTAAAGCTTACGTGTACTCGATAGAACGTGTTGTTTTGTTTGTAAACAGCAAAAGCATATTTTGATACACTGTAAAAAATTTGCTGTTATTATGCAGCTGGTTGCCAGTAACTTACTGTAGAAGATAAAGACTGAAAATGTTTCATGTTCATTTAACTTGCCAGTAAATTACATAAATGTAAAACCTACAGTAAGTTACTGGCAGCTTGTTACCCAGTAATACTGTAATTTCTACTGAAATATTTTGTTATCTCGAGATCGGAGATCAAGTCGTGATGACAAGAAAACAAGCAAGCAAAAATAATAATAGTGCATGTCCTCCCTCGGCTTCCGTAGTATTGGGTGAATGTATTTTCAACAATTTTCAGAAAACTTTAGTAAAAATTCAGGAAACATGTACATTTCTGCAGGTTAAATCTAGATTCAGACTGCCCGCGATGCAATAATGCCAAGTGAATCGCAAACAAACTGTGCCTTCATACCAAAGATAAAACAATTGCTCACTTTCATTTCTTCATGCCTGTAAGATAAGTGGTGCTAAAAGACAATGGGCCCTATCTTGCACCCAGCGCAATTGACTTTGTCAGTGACGCATGTATCATTCGCATTTTGCACCGGCGCACAGCGAATTTTTCCCTCCACAGACGCACGTCGGCAAACTAGGGAATGAACTTGCGCTCCCTGGGCGGTTCAGCGCAAAAAAAGAGGCGTGTTCAGGCGCAAACCATCCCTGATGCTATTTTGCAGTTTCAAAAAACAATTGCGCCACTGACCAGAAAAAAAAGTTTAAAGTCAGTGGCGCGTTGTTCATTATGCTATTTTAAGGGGCGCATGCTTGACCATAATGTATAGCATGCACAACGCGCATACACTTTGCATCTAATCTACACAGATGCAACAGTTATTTTTGCAAATCATTCATTGTTACAATAAAAAATATTAACATATGAGATAAGGGGAATCATAGTGGTGAGCATTGTGGTGATAGTTTTTATTTATTGTGTGGCTGCGTTAAAAAATTATCATGCAAATAACGATTAAAATATTTTCATAAGTTTGTTGTGTGGCTGTATTACGTTTATTTTATGTAAATAATAATTAAAATGTTTTCATAACAAACCTTAATGTATATGAACTTGATTTGTAAGAGTACTTTGGGGTTGGACCTTGCTTGCGTTTCTTGGGTCTGATTTCAAAGCCCCCAAACCCTTTCAGCGGTGAGGGTGGACGCGGATCTGTGTAGAGGCAGATCCACCTCCCGTTACACGGCGTTCCCGATTTATGCTGGCAAGCTTGGGATTCCCCCGTCTCCTGACACCATTGTAGCGCTTTTTTGGACGCAACGATGGGGATGCCAGCTGATGAGACAATTGTGGCTATTTCCTCTCACGCCTGTTTAACCGACGCTGATTTGGGCGGGTTTCTCCTATCCCCATACAAAACAACTTCTCTGTCTTTGACTGCTCTAACAAGAACGGGGGTCTCCTCGGCTGTAAACCGCTCCTGGCGTACGCCTGGTAAATCCGTCATAATAATAGCAACCCGCCATGGAACTTGCGCCCTTGCGTTTAAAGGGAATGTTGGATAGCGTTCTGATTGGTTTATTTGACGTTAAGCCCAAACCACACCTATGAATAATGAACCTACTTCAGACCAACCCCTTATTGATTTGCGCCCGGCGTAAGAGTTATTTCTCACGCCGGGAAAATAGCAACAGCGCCCAAGATCCGCTCACGATCTCACTTGCGCGTTGCGCTTTGCACTTGTGTTTCAGATCTATTAATAGGGCCCAATAAGTTTCACTCATGCACACACACACCTGTCCATCTGATCAACCCTCTGACCTTTGGCAGTAATCTTAGGCCTAGGACACACTGGACGATTTTTACATCTTAGACGATTTTAAAACCATGGGAGACCACAGATATAGGGTCAATGTCAAACAATTTTAAACAACATAATCAGAATGCAATGATTCGACCAGATTGCGAGACCACACATGTAATGACTGTAGTAATTATTTTAAAGTGATGCCTTTTAAAAAATCATTGCCATCCAATATAAAGATGTCGCACAGTGTCATGAACACAAATACCAAACACCAATAATGTAATGAATTTGACATGAAAATAAAAGCATAAATGTTCATTTAACAACTTAAAATGTAACATTTTAACTTACAAACAACATAACACAACATATTTTACTAATATTTTACTGTATAAGTACACTCTCAAACAAACAAAGAAACAGGTACAAACTGTAACATTTGTGTAACTGGGGTTCCCAAACTCTTTTATTCCGTGACCCACTTAGACAGGTATAATCTATCTCAAGAGCCACCAAAATATTTTTTATGGAAATATGGAGAAAAATACATTTAGGAATAAAAAAGAAATTTGTTAACTTTTAGAAGAGAGCAGTTGATATTTTCTTTGTCATTGTATGAAGAATTAATGTAAGTTTAATTGCAATCTCAAAATACCTGATATCAAAACCATTGCCATTAATTGTCATTAATAAGACAAAACTGTTTTTGTGTTATTCAGTACACCACCAAGTGACTTTGCACGACCCACCTGATCCCACTGTGCGACCCACTAGTGGGTCCCGGCCCACAGTTTGAAAACCTCTGCCCTAACTTTCCATTTTGTAACTTTATACATATACAAAACATAACAATGCTGCACTGGGTACATAACTGTACTATAAGTTGTTCCTTTAAATGTAAAGTTACATGTTTTGTACCCTTGGGGGGAGGTTCTCAGACAGACATTAGCTTAAGCCAGGACTAGACCTTAGTTTAATTAGGAAATATAACTAGTTTTAACAAACATGCTTTACTGAAACATTAATTGTGTGCATTTTGAGGCAAAACATTTTTATTTTTATTGTATTTTAAGATATGTCATTGCAAGTTTTTTTCAGTTTGGACCGATCTTACATTTATTTTAGTCTATAACTAGTCTAATCCCTGTTCGGGAAACCGCCCCTTAACTTTAACTGGTACACAATAGGTACTCAAGCTACACAATAGGTCATTATGGTATAATACTGTACCCAAAAAGGGGCAACATTTCAATGTGTTATATAACAGGTTCCCCAGTGACAAAAAAGGTAGCTTTGTAGTTTTTTATGACAGTGTATGCATTTTCCCATTAAACATTATAAAGATTTCACTATAAAATATATAGTAGTTTATAGACGTTTCATCGGGCGTCTAGTCCATAAAAGTCATTTGTTTATGTTGCTGCTGCTGAAACCATCTGTACCTTTTACTTTCAAAACATAGCTTTTACACTATTTTACAATATAACTAAGTTTAATGTCTTGTTAGCTGTTGTATTAAAGGATTAGTCCATTTTCTTAAAAGAAAAATCCAGATAATTTACTCACCACCATGTCATCCAAAATGTTGATGTCTTTCTTTGTTCAGTCGAGAATAAATTATGTTTTTTGAGGAAAACATTGCAGGATTTTTCTAATTTTAATGGACTTTATTAATAGAGCCCAACATTTAATACTTAACTCAACACTTAACGTTTTTTTTCAACGGAGTTTCAAAGGACTATAAACGATCCCAAACGAGGCATAAGGGTCTTATCTAGCAATACGATTGTCATTTTTGACAATAAAAATAACAAATATACACTTTTAAACCACAACTTCTCGTCATGTAGATCCGGTCGTGATGCGCCAGCTGACCCCACGCAATATGTCATGACGTCAAGAGGTCACAGAGGACGAACGCGAAACTCCGCCCCAGTGTTTACAAGTGTGTTGAAAGAGGACCGTTCCTACGTTGTTGTATGTCAACTGATACTAATTATTGTCTTTGTGTCAGTTTATTGTTTAAAATGGTCCGCAAATGTCCGTTTTATATATGTAACACGTGACCTCCCTACGTCACTACGCATTTACGTTAGGTCACGCTGGACCGGACCTAGACGAAAAGTTGTGGTTTAAAAGTACATATTTTTCATTTTTCTTGTCAAAAATGACAATCGTATTGCTAGATAAGACCCTTATGCCTCGTTTGGGATCGTTTATAGTCCTTTGAAACTCCGTTAAAAAAACGGTTAAGTGTTGAGTTAAGTATTAAATGTTGGGCTCTATTAAAGTCCATTAAAATGAGAAAAATCCTGCAATTTTTTCCTCAAAAAACATAATTTCTTCTGGACTGAACAAAGAAAGACATCAACATTTTGGATGACATGGTGGTGAGTAAATTATCTGGATTTTTCTTTTAAGAAAATGGAATATTTCTTTAAAGTTTTTTATGTAAAGGTTTTTAACAGTTAACCAATTAATAGTTTTTTACTGTAGCAATTTTTTTCATTTTTTTCTGTTTAAATTACAGACGGACCATTTTAGCCAGAACAAATTGAGAAAATTGTATTCTGGAAGCCGCAGATTCGGGGTGAATCAGAACAGCTTGAGATAGATGGATTCATTTGACGTTGAGTCTCTGCAGAAGAAAAGTGTTACTGGAGCCTCAGTTTTTTCCTCAGGGCTGTTTTTTATCAAGGATTTTCAATAGGCTTAGTATCAGCGTTCTGCCATTCACTTGTAAAAACTCTCATCTGTGTCTATTGATTCCATTGTGCTGGAGGGCTTGGCCAGATTTGACCCCAACAGAATTTGTTTTCAACATCCAGAGGCTTCAATCGCGGACATCATTATAAAACTAAAAAAACAACCACCGCCGTTTAGGTATTGCTTTGTGTGTTCTCGTGGTCCCTTTGTGTGAGCACTGTTTTCATTATACAATACCGTTGACCCTCAAAGCCAATGGGGAAATGAGAAAATATGGAGATTGGAATAGATATCAGCCTCAGCAATCACTTTTTCGGTTGTGTGGGCTTGTCCGTCAAGGGAACTTTGCTATCTTAGTCTGCTTTAGAGATGCACCCTGAATATTTAGTCTGCTATGTGCGGGTATTTGACTTACAAAGCTCGCTACCCACTGTGAGCAGTTTGTCTGGTCAGGGACATAAACCAGTTTTTCAATCGATAGCTGCTCAATGCGATCTGTGGTCTCATTTTTTCTTAAAGGTTTGTTCTTGAAAGGCGAATCATTTGACTTTAAAGCTGTGAAGTGTCTGAGTAAGAGCACATGTTAGTCAGTAGCGGTTCACACCCCATCATCTAAAGCTTGAGCCTAACTGTGGAATTAAAGGTGCATCATTGTTGAAGAGGTTTAAAGTGTTCATTTAATTTTCAGGAAAATTATTTTAGAAGGTCCTCTTTTATTTACATTACTGAAAATAGTTTTTTAGTGACCTTAAATGTTTATGAGCTAAACAATGATTTAGAGGCAAATCTTTGTACCCTCTTGTTTTTACAAACCTGTATTAAAGAGAATAAAAAAACTGTATTTTTCTAGGCATAGATGAATAATAAGAGCTCTGTACATGGTAATGAGATATCGTGAGCCTCAAACATGTTTGTTTCCTCATTTTTATGTAAACCTCTTGCACTCAAAGGACTGCTGGAAAACAGACCAATTTCAACATAACAGTGACTGTAGTAGGCGATCAAAGTGCCCATGCATTGAAGAACATGATGCAGTTCTTTTTATAGTGTAATGTTTGATATAAGCTTTGAAAATATACAAACATAAACAGCACATTGAGGCATCATGCTCATTTATATGCTTATTAAATTATCCATATTGCCACGGTCAGTTTGATAAATATGAATATGCACTTTCTGTAACTTCAGTCAGCATTTCATCTTTTTAATGTGTGCATATAACCAAAGGATATTCATTTAATTAATTGCAACAGTTTGAAAAGAAGATATCCCAATTACAGCAATGATTTGCACTGCGAGCCTGTGCAACCACCACTATGATTTTCATAGAAAATTTGGTCATCATTGACTAGCATTTACAGTACAGTGCTAAAAATATTTTTTCCTATTCATCTGAAAATACAGTCATATACAGTGGCTGATGTAAAAAGGAATATTTGAGACCTTGGCCAAAAAAAAACGGTCATTAGTAGCACAGGTATATTTGTAGCATTATCCAAAAATATATTGAATGGGTCAAAATAATGCCAAAAATCATTTGGATATTAAGTAAAGATCTTGTTACATGTAAATATTTTTTACATTTCTTTCCACAAAAATGTATATTTTATTAGTAATATAAGTTGATTTGGACTTCATTTGGACAATTTTAAAGGTGATTTTCTCAATATTTAGATTTCTCAGATTTCTTAGATTGACACTTTCAGATTTTCAAATAGTAGTACATCTCGGCCAAATATTGTCCTAACAAACCGTACATTAATGGAAAGCTTATTTATTCAGATGATTTACTAAAGATGAATATAAAATATTTTTTTTTTGCTGATAATTTCCTCCTGTTAGATAAACAACATAGTCCCATTGCAAACTCAAGCCATTGCCTGAGCAAATATGGCTTTGCCGGTCTGGTTTGGCAATTTAAACAGCAATGTTTGGACAGCGGCACAGTGTTGAAACCTTTCAGAGAAATCAATGTACTTAGGACTTACTGCTGCGTGTGGGTATTAAGCTGAGGGGGAGAAAGTGTTTCATAAAACTTTATCGAAGTAGCAGATCCTTCAAAATGAATTACTTGTTACTGCACAGAATGAGGAGGTGCCTTTTCAAAACAATTTTTAAAAGACATTAATAGTAAAAAAATCAAAGCAAATAAATAGAACAAAATACAACAAGATTGAATAATGTATAAAATAATCATTGTCGAATGTCAACACTAACTGATGAAAGTGAAGGGAGTTAACTGGCAATGAAGCCATTCATTTGACAGTTTGCACATTAGCCTTAAAATAAACCCTCTGCTGAGCCGTTTGATCAATGTTTGGTAAAGCTTTTTATGGTAAATGTTGACTGTAATGTCATTGTCAATGGTGACCATTCATTTATAGTCAGAGATAATGCTGTGGTGATGGAAACAAGTTTCAAGTTTATGTATTTATAGAGCACATTTAAAAACAGCACACATGCTGACCAAAGTGCTGCACAAGGATAAATAAGAAAAAAGCATTAAAACTTTAAAGAGTTTAAAAACAGCCATTATAATGTGAGCTGGCAAGCTGTTCCACAATTTAGGGCCTGCAACAGCCCCCTCTATTTTTTAACCTTGATCTAGGAACCAAAAGAAGATTGTGATCACCAGATCTCAGCGTACAGGATAGGCTAATGGGGTAAAGAGGCTGACAGATAAAAAGGTACTGGCTATTCAGGCATTTACCAACAAAAAGCATTTTTAAACATTTTAAAGTTGAAACGTTAGTGGTCAGGAAGCAAGGATCACAAGATGGAGGTGACATGATCAATTGTGTGCTGTCCTTTAGGGAATTTAGCAGCCGCATTTCTTTGAAATCTGGCAACCTTCAGTGTTTCTTTTAGAGAAGAGGTCCCGTACCACTGGGTTGCAAACCAGTACCAGGTTTTGAAAGATTCACTGCTGGGCATGGAAAACGTTCATGGAAAATGTCTACTGTATCGCTGCGCCATTATATTTTTAATTTTGCATGTGCCCTTTAAGAGCAACCATCAAAAATTACGTAGACGGCGCGATTTCAAATAGATCGTTTCCACTTTTCAAGGCAGTTCAGAGTAACTTTAGACGAACTTAAATGAGTGTTAAAAAAAAATCTCTCAATGGTTTCGTTAGTGGAAGAGGTAAGAAAAGAAAAAAAAGAAAAAAAGTCGCCTTTAACCGAAAATATGACGACTCGTATCTAAAATATGGTTTGGTTGCCACGGGCAGTCCAAAAGCTCCAAGCCCTATGTTTATAATTTGTGTAGATAAACTGGCTAATGATTCGATGAAGCCCTCAAAATTGCTTCAACATCTTGAAACTAAGCACCCAGCATTGAAAAACAAACACCTTGAATACTTTGAACGAAAAAAGCGTGAACAAATAGGGTAACAGCAACTGCTGAAAGCCACTATGTCTACAAATGTAGCTGCACTAAAGGCATCATACCTGGTGGCTGATCGTATTGCTAAAGCTAAAAACCTTTCACTATCAGGGAAGATTTGATTTTAGAAAGATAGGGCAAATTCCTCTTTCAGCTACCACATTCACACGGAGAATTGACGACATCACGGAGGACATTAAAGATAATTTGTTAGAAAGGATTAACAAGTCACCGTGGTATGCAATAGAGGTCAACGAATCGACCGATTTCTTTCAGAAAAGAAGTCACCACTGGCAGCAAACTTTAGTGACGATGAATGGTTAGGTAAACTTGCGTACCTCTGTGACATCTTCAACCTGCTGAATGAACTCAATTTCAGGGGAGAATGACTACTGTCTTTCAGTTGGGAGATAAAGTGTCTGCATTCAAAGTTGCAACTGTGGGGACAGCAAAACCGGTCCGTGGTTTAAAAAAGGTTGGGGACCCCTGTTTTAGAGGATCTATCGCATGGAAATCGCCATCATGTTTCGACAGTAGCCCTAACCGGACAAACTGTTCTACAGAGTGCGTTTTGTCCCTTCATTGTCTCAGACGATGACATGTTTGTCCTGTGGTGGCTACCATACCTGTTTTGAAATTGAGGGGTGAACTGTTGGTTGCAATTCACAATCTCACCAAAAGATGCCGCTAAAATTTACACACACCACCTTTATTCTTAGCAAGAAGGTGTAGCTGAGAAAAGCTAGAACCTACTGTACCATGGCATGGTCTGTTTCTCAAATTTTAGGTTGTTGTAAAGTAGCATGACTAATTTTTTAACACATAATGAACTGAAAATCCTAATAAGTTGACAGAACGTATTTGAGTAAACTCGTTCATCAATTCAATTGAGTAATGTGTCCCCCCCAAAACTTGTATTTTTAAATTCGCTTAACTTGGTGGTCATATGGACTGAACTTAAATAGTTAAGTTCACCAAATTTGGGAGTTTGTAAGTACAAATGTTTAATGAACTAAGATTGTTAAGGTATGAATCCAAAATGCAATATTTTAAGTAATGTTTAGTCACGATTACTTGACTTTTTAAGTACAAACAACAGTGTGTGGTGAAATCTGAGAGATATTGAAATCAAAATAGCCAAGTGCTGCTTTTATCATAAGGACCAAAAATAATAACTTTTGAGGGAAAGCCAAGTTTTCAACTGTTCTAAGCAAGCAGAAAGAGATTTCGGAGATTTAAGTTTCAATGGCAAGTAGATCTGTGTTGATTAAATCATGTATAAAAATATAACCATAAAAGCCATGTAACTTGCTAACCCCATCATAATTTGTGGACTGAAGTTCTTGCGATGCAAAAACCAACTATCAAAATAAATATAAATAAATAAATATTACAAGAATGCAAATCATAAATGACCTTACTTTACTGCAGCAGTTTCTGAAGACAAACATGTTGTGTGGATTTATGTTCTGTGTTATATTTTGCCATTTTTAACAGACACTTCTGTCTATGCACGAGTGGATCACAGTAGCTGTTATGATACTAAAGTGAACACATTGCACAGACCGTTCATTGCACACAATGTGCCTCAAAGGGAAAAATTTGACAAAGGAAAAGAAAAGCAGCTTTAGGAGGGATTGTCAGCCATCGTGATAGAGTGTCAGTTTCTAAATGGCTTTCAGATGGAGTTCAGTTCTCTTTCTGTTTTTAATGTCTTGCCATGGGCCCTCATCCATTCTTCTCTTATTTTGGATGACGGTTATTAAATATTTCAGATTAGTCCCAACACTTCAGGATTTAAAATGCTAATGCCTATTTTTGTTTCAGTGGGCACTATAATATCTGTGAGAAATGGCTAGATATCTTTTATGTATACGTTAGATGTCAATTGTTTCCCTGCATTGGAAGCGCTCTTCCCAGACTTACAGCCTTACAGCCAGAGCTTTGGGCATTTGAGTATGCTTTCCACGGATAACTGTCAATCCCATAATCCACCTCAAGAGCGTGGTGCTGCATTTCTGGAGAAATTAAATGCAAAGGATCTTTCACAGGTTCGTTTTTCAGTATGTTCCCTGACCAGGGATTCAATTGTTTGTAGTGAGTTTACGGTAAAGTTCAGATTCATTAAATAAAGCAAAAACAATGCATTATGTTTTTTCAATGTGCTTTTTTTGCTACTGTATGTGTTTTTGTAACACTGGGCCACAACTTTTGTTAAAGGACTAGTCCGGGTGTAGGCAAGTTCGGTCCTACAGAGTTTAGTTCCAACCCTAATTAAACACACTTGAACAAGCTAATCAATGTCTTTAGGATTTAGACAGCAGGTTAGATTATCAGTGCTTAGGATAAAATATGCAGGACTGCGGCTCTGTAGGACCGAACTTGCCTACCCCTGGACTAGTCCATAAAAATCCGGATAATTTAGTCACCACCATGTCATCCAAAATGTTGACGTCTTTCTTTGTTCAGTCGTGAGGAAATTATGTTTTTTGAGGAAAACATTCCAGGATTTTTCTCAATTTAATGGACTTTAATAAACACCAACACTTAACACTTAACTCAACACTTAAAAGTTTTTTTCAACGGAGATTTCAAGCAAGGCATAAGGGTCTTATCTAGCGAAACCATTGTCATTTTTGACACGAAAAATACAAAATATGCACTTTTAAACCACAACTTCTCTTCTTCCTCCGGCTGTTTGACGAGCCAGCACGACCTCACATAATTGCGTAATGACGTAGGGAGGTCACGTGTTACATATATGAAATGCACATTTGCGGACCATTTTAAACAATAAACTGACACAAAGACATTTATTAGTATCATTCCACATACAACAACGTCGGAACGCTCCTCTTTCTCCACAGTTGTAAACACCTGGGCATAGTTTTGCATACATCATCCGTGACCTCTTGACGTGATGACGTTTTGTGTGAGGTTGCGCTGGCTATATGTTGGTTGTTGTGGCCTTAAATTGCTCAAGCGTGCTTAATCATTTACAAATTCAGCTTAATTGTGATTGTAAAGAAGACAGAATTTTTTTTGTTTTGTTTATCCAAGTCAGATTTTATGCAAACAACAGCTTGGCGTTTGAAGAGATAGAAATACAAAATGCAACATTCAATTAGCTCACCAAACCTTTGTCTGACCTGCTGGTCAGCACAGCCCATTTGGCAGTAGCAAACTACAGGGACACGCTGTGCTTAAAGGCTATAACTGGAATCCTTGAGCGGCTCTTCTTGGATGAACTGCCAATGCACTTCAAACCACTATTGATTCTCATTACTGCTAATAGTTTGGGTGTCACATTTAGCCCTGAGACTTGTCAGACAAGTGCACGAAGAGGCTAATATAAGGCTCATAACCCTCACCTACACCCCATTTCTGTGTGGATGTCCTTGTTACCAGCCACAGAGCAACAAGCTGGCTTTCTGTAACAAGATTAACTTTGGAAAGACAAGATCCTTTTTTTATTTAATGAAGGCCACAGCTGATTTGTGGGGCAGCCATGAGCAGTGTACACTGTTCTCTGCTGCTTTGAAATACGTTTTTTTCATGGCCAAGACAGTTGTATTTATTTTCAATTGAATTGAAGGAAATCACTTCTCTCACCAGCAATAACATGAGTCAATGCACCGATGTTTCTTTACAAATAGCTGTTTGTCTTACATGCAAAGAGACTTTTGACTCCTGCTGATAAAAAAGAAAAGAAAGGAGTATGTGAAAGTACAAGTTTACACGACAACATTTACAATTGAAGTGGGGTAAGTTTTTATGCGGTTTGACTGTTCGTTTACATGACAGTGGCTTTTGGGGGGTCCTAAAACACAAACTTCCAATGTACAAATGTTGGGGACCACACCTTGTCGTGGAAGCTACGAAGACGCAAAACTTTTATAACGGTTGAAGTGTTAATTTAGTCTATAGCCATTCCCAAGTATAACCAAAACAACAACGGCAGTTGTTTGTGCAAGATTCTGAGTTTATTAACACTTCTCCAACAAGTTTTCAAAAATGTGTCGCTTTATAATCCAGGATTACTTGTAGTATAAATGTACCTCATTGTTTGCCCAAACAAAACTGTTCGATGCTTTTGCCGTCTTGAATGTTTGTATTTATCGCTCAGTAGAAGAATGCAGATTAAGGCTACTAGGCCTGACTGACAAGTCCAAAGCACAGTTTTAGTTAATAGGTTTTGAGTGTTTTCTACACGAGAACATGGCAGGAGCAGGCCAGGCAAATGAGGAGTGATTGAGTGTTATTTATGGCCTAAATGAGAATAAATGGATATAATGATTACACATGATTATTGGTTAATTATGTCTTAAATCAAATATATTATACATCTATTAATGCAGATGTAAAACTGTTTAGTGTTGATGATGATATTGGACATGTGTCTATGTACTGTATGTGCCTGTGGAAAATGTTGGTTGTCATGTTGCAATGTTATCCTTGAACAGAACATACTGTACTCAGAGCTGAAAGCTGGAAACAGACTCAAATTATCTACAAGGTTACATATTTTAGATGTTTCAAAGCTTACTTTTTAAAGCAGTATTATTCGATATACTATTTGTTGAGCTTGCTTTAAGTGAATTCAGTATTTACTAAACAATTCCGAGTCCTTTTTTAGATCAATCATTTTCGGTTTAGGAACTAGTCACTTTCATGACCATATGCGGGCTCCAAACTGGAGATTTATAACGTCCTTAAGTTAAGGTCACACTAAAAGATTCTATAAATCTTATCAGATTTTTAAAATGTGAAAGACCACAAACATGATGACAAAAAAAAATGATTTAACAGTTTGCTCCTATAGTGTGTGGAGTGCTGCAATAAGTGGTCATGTCCGCACACCACACACCATCAGATTCCTTTCACAATCAACTGAGAACACAGAAAATCTTGAAAAAATCTTGCAATGCGCAATATCTCATGGTCAAACGTGACTTCACAGTAAACAAACATGGTGGATGATGGGCAGAAAAACATGACATTAACACAATGGACTTGTTTACATCTCTGATGTCAATCTCACTTTGGACAGGATTTCTGGTTGCAAATATTCAACATGTTTAATATTTACAATTGGAGAGGCCCCCGATGTGCTTCTGAGCAGGTTCAGTCTCTCTTTACACACTACGCACCAGGAACATTGGATAAGATCAGTACAAATACAAAGATGATCATGACCTTACCTAGGATTGTTGTAAGGGGGGGGGGCATCGCCAAACTTCGGGCCGATTATGTTTTAGAGTGCGGCCTTAAGGTTACCAATATGCAACCCAGTCAGTGAAAACCCAGCTAAAGTCATTTTTAGTGATTTACTGTAAATAAAATCATCCTACATAAAAGGCATTCTGTGAAAACAGCCTTGATATCTTTAATGTTGACTGTGTAAGATTAAGTTCAAAGTTTATTTGCCATCTGCAGAGCACAAAGAATTGTACACATACATCACCCTTAGATAAACAAAATACACCAGTGCTTACTAACTGTGCATCTTACAGACTTATCCTTTGGAGATTCATCATGTGAAAAGCTAGATAATATCCTGCCCTGTCCCGTGCCCCATGTAGTGGAGAATGCCAAAAGAAAAGAATCAAAACATTAAATACATATCCAGTCTCCCTTCCTTTGACAAATACAACAAGACTTACAGAATATAATTTAAGAACATTTCATGTGCTTTAGCATGTCATATGTATATTGGAATACATAAATGTATTACTATATTTTGGAAGCAAAACTTTTGAAAATAACAAAAGTTCATAAGGAGCACTCAAATCCACCTGCCTGTTTAAGCATCATACACTGCATGGATACTCAAAATGTAATTTATATTTGACAACAGTGTTGATAGCGATTGATTGTATTTGAAGCTCAGTGCTCTGTTATTGTGAAATGACAATGAACTTAAGTGAAACAGCTAACTAACTATACGGCTAAAAATAGCTCCAGCCTGCATAGGTAACTTGCTTTAAAGTTCATTCATGATAATGTCTTGTATATTTTAACAACACAATGAAACAGTTTTCTGCAAGCTACTGTTAAGATTGCTCATTTTAAAATATAAACAAAATAAAAATGGATTACCGCTACGTGTTTTTCTTAGATTTGAAAGAGTATTCTTGTAAAAAGAGATAGCACAGTTTCAAGGCAGGAGAAGACGCGAAGGACTCGTTCTTTTATTCAAAGACTTAAAAAACTCACGTAAATAATGCCATTGTTATTGTGGCGAGTTATTTCCTCCGTTGTTTATGAATGCAGTTTCGGTTGGCTGCTGAAATCGCGTCGCTTACATGAACCACCGCGGCAACCAAAACGAAGCGTGTGCTGTACCCTGATTTGTGGTTTGACGCATCAAGCATGCATCTTAGTTTGCCCAGTTACGTTTTTATCCACTGATAAATAAAAAGGAGCGACCAATTTTTCAAAATGTAGTAGAGTAAAAAGTAAGATATTTGACTTTAAAATGTAGTAAAGTAAAAGTAAAAGTCTCCCAAAATAAAAGTACTTGATTAAAGTACAGATACGCAAAAAAAAAAACTACTTAAGTACAGTAACAAATTACATTTACTTCGTTACTGTCCACCACTGCATTTGTCTTACCGGTACTGGATAGAGGCTATTATAAAAGTGTGTTTTATGTGTGATGATACTGTCTCTCGTATGTCTCAAGATGTAGGGTTTGTGTCTGAGCCTCAATAGTGAGTGAGCTGGGTGATGAGTATCACTAAGTATGGACTGAGCTTTCTTCTTACAGCGCTCTGTGTAGATTTTGGTCATGGGTGCAAGATTTGTCCCAATGAGTCTCTCTGTAGTCTTTATAACTCTTTGGAGAGATTTCTTCTCTGCCTGTGTTGCATTTCCAAACCACACCGTAATACCATATGTCAGGACACTCTCTATAAGTCCTTTGTAGGCATTAATAAGAGGGCACATCCCAAGCCCAGCCTTCTTCAAAAGCCTGATAAAATACAGCCGTTTCTGAGCCTTCTTCACTGTGGTAACAGTGTTTGTATCCAAGCTCAACTTCGATGTCAGATGCAGGCCCAGGAATTTGTGGCTGGCGTATTTATTATGATATTATGACAGATTATGACAAAAATTGAAATGAATATGAAATCAATGTGATCCAGATATTACAATTAGATTATAAGATTTCACAAACAGGGTCATATTTTTTCTAACTCACCCCTGTGTTCTCATAAAAATAGGACCAAAGGGCACTGGTAACCAAAGAGTTAACGCTATATGCTAGTTAATGCTACATGCTAGCATTTAGGTGAAAGCTCTACTTTTGATGTTACAATTACGTTTTTCAGGCCTGAAAAAACTCTCTGAATTATTGATTTTTCCTCAAATTCTGTATCTTTGTCTGATAAGCTCAAATACAAGGTCACACACACACACACACACACACACACACACACACACACACACACACACACACACACACACACACACACACACACACACACACACACACACACACACACACACACACACAGCTACTGAATGAGCTGCTCTATGAAACAGCCAATCAGAGCAGAGCTTAACATTATTATTTATGACCCTTTCAAGTAAGGTAATACCATTTAATTCTAAGGGCAAATCCTAGGGTTGTAAATGGACATGTTAAACTGTCTCTGCATAATTTTTGCACTTACAGTTTTTTACGATTGGTTACACACAAAATCTTTTCATGTCACACGATTTTCAAAACCTCTCACTCAAAGTGCAAAACTACATGCAAAATCTTCAAAACCATAAGCTATTTCTCAGCCTTTGACTCAGTTTTCAATTGCATAAAACACTTTTTTCAAAACACTACACACAATTCTCTACCTAAAACACAAAGATCTATGAGGAAGTCACTTGCTTTCCTTTTCCAAACACAACCAATCAAAATGCTACACTCATTCACCAGGTCACACAGACACACTCCTCACATGTGCAAACACTAAATGCTTTACTGATCACTAACCAATCACTGCTTTACTTTACAGTAGTATAGATATGCCTATAAATAGGTCAAAGGTCACTGTTTTGTCAATCTGCACCCCCCCTGCCAATTCCTGGAACAGGACCCCACACACAATTTACTGTATTCTACTGTAAAGAATATACTTTTGGTTTACATGTTTATAGTTTTGTTGTATGCTAATGTATACAACAGTAATATTTGGACTAATAAATATTTTCTGTTTCTACATTGCATTGGCGTCTCCGGTGTACTTTTTACCCCTCTCGGCAGATTACTTTCACTGTAGAACATTGTATTGAAATGTAGATATAAGCCCATGAAAGACCAAAGAGCTTTAGATTTTGAACAGCAGTGTTTACATGGTATATCCAAAAATGTATTATTTTGAAAGAAGTGTTTGCCATTTGATGCAAATGCTTCATTTTGACACGTGTTTGTGGCATTTTGAATGCAGTGTTGCATTTTGAAGGAGATATGTGCTATTTTGCATTTTGTGTGTGCAGTTTTGAGAATTGTGTGTAGAGTTTTGAAAAAAGGAGACTTAGTTTTGAAAACGTGTGTAAGCAATTGGTAAAAACTGTAATAAAGCCACATACCTTCTGTGTAGGTATGTAATATGCTCTGGTCCCCTCCCCGCCTACCGGAGTGTACCGGAGTGTTCACAGCTGAATGTCAAAGTGGTGCCCACAGCATAACATAGGTTTTATAGACAATTGGAAGCATTTCCGGAGGACACCTGACCTGCCCTCTCGGGAAGAGAGAGTTGTACTCTCTAGAAATTTGACCAATAGTCTTACTTGAGATAATGTCTGACTTTCCAGGGCCCAGGTCAGGAAACAGACAGATTGGCTTAACTGTCCGTTCTGTTAGCTGCCTTGACATGTTAAGAACACATATAACCCAGAGTTTATTTTACCAGAGTATCAACACATCCTGGCTGTGTCTGTTCCTTGGACAAACAAATACAGAGCACTGTTTACCTCATGTCGTAGAAATCTTACTTATATAAAATAAAAAAAACAATACATTAACAATTAAAACTCAAATGTTTAAATTCTGCCTTCTTTACATTACATCGCTTACAAATAAAGAACCTACTATCAATGAAATAATTACAGACCAAACTTAGATGCGCTCTGCTTACAGAAAGCTGGCTTAAAGCAGACAATTACATTAGTTTAAAGAATCCAGCCCACAAGACTATTATAATAAGCACAAACCTCACTTAAAGGAAAGAGGGGGTGGTGTTGCTACAATCTACAATAAAATATTTAAAGTAAAACATAAATCTGAACTAAAATGTAACACATTTGAAATAATGTTGCTAAATATTGACCTAACTGATCGTAACAACAAACAGCTCTCTTTTGTCCTAGCTACTATCTACAGACCTACGAGCCATCACACAGATTTTCTTAAAGAAAGTGCGATTTTCTGTCTGGGCTATTAGTCGCTGTCTTATCGTTGGTGACTTTAATATCCACATTGATAACCCAAAAGATGCATTAGGACTAGCGTTTATGGATGTTGTCTAGTCTTTGTCTAGTAAATATGCCTATCCCACAATAGTTAGCCTGTCCAGAACTGAGTAGATATTCAACCCCTATACTGTATGACACTTGCAGTCGGGTTTTTTATCTCCTAGTAGTTTTTTTTTACCCCTAGAGAGTCAGCTGACATTGGCTTTGGTATGGTTTAGTCTTAACCGTTGTACTTTGCTTCTAATGTTGTCTGCCAATTTCTCTGTGTTTCCCCCTGCTTTTATTGATGTAAAGCTGCTTTGAAACAATTAAACAATCGTGAAAAGTGATGTATAAATAAAATTGAATTGAATTTATTGTATAGGATCAGCATTAGATTTAAAATAGCCTGGACTTCAGATAAGGATTTAATAAACATGGCTTTAAAAAGTGCCAAAATGAAATAAATTCCTTTTTAGAACAGTTAAAAGTGAGCTTAACTATATGTTGTATTAATTCATGTCTTTAATCACTGTTTTAATACTTATTTTAAAGCCAAGCAATTCATATGCGTTAGCATCAGTGTCATTGCTCTAAATGCTGATGTAATGAGTGAAGGTTGGACTATAAATATTTGCACATGCTTATTACAAACTCCTCTTCTCTATCCTACAAATTATAAATAAAAGTTATGTTCTTTAGCTGAAATGACTCTTTGACCTCTGTGGAATTTTTCAACCTGGCATGTTAGCCGTAATACTGGTTGCTAATAGATGCATAAAATACTAAAGACTGACGGCTCAAGCTGTTCACTTGTGTGTTGTATGATATTACTGAAAGATGTCTCTCTAGCCGCATATCATTAGACAGCAGAAGCAGTCATGTCACTGAGGTTTGAGCAAATAAATTATTACCCATGCGAGGGCTGTTCCAGTATGCTACAGTTTGTGCCAGATAGTTTGTTTAACACTAATTACACCACTGTGTTATTTAAATATGCAAATGCATCCATCATCATTTCTGCTGTATCTCTGTCTGTCACATGTAGAGTTCATGTTAATTCTTGTGACAAAAAAAGTGTTTAGTGTTCAGACTCATGCCTTTTCAAGTGGTTATCTGTCATCCAACAGCTTCTTTTGTTGTTGTTTATATATATATATATGAATATGTTTAGCGCCCTCCTCAAGCTAAGGGGCCATTTAGTCATCAATTATTTTAACCGGGACAGTTTGTCAGTTTTTAAGGAAGCTCAATAGAGAATGATACAGAATTTCTTATGGGCTCTCGCCTTTTATGTTTGGTAGCAATTGAACAGAAAACAGGGCTCTTAATACTCATTAGCAAATTTTGCATTATTTCCAGTTTGGCACGTCATCTTTGACATATGAAGTTCATAAACAAAAAGCATAACTTATGACACAACAGCCTGGCTTTAAAGCAGATTAATTTAAAGATGTCCTTAATTACATTTTTAGGTGTTGTAATAATTATTTCAACTCCTCTGCTGCCCAACACAGCACCACACATTTGCTTATTAATAGCTGTAGTTAATTACCTAATATGGTTTAAGTCAATGACTCCCAGGTTGATGGTATTCCGTATGTTCCGGCATATTCATTTCATCCAACTCTGATTAAGTTAACAAAGTGGGCCGTTCAGATTTAGCCATGAGACTGTGGCATGGCTACAAGCGGTATAGCAGGACTCCCGTATCAGTGCCAGTTAGCAGATCCATTAGGTTTATTTGGCTGACATTGAGCAAACATCTGCCAAATTATGCTCACTGGCCAATTAATATGATCTGTGCCACAGCTCTCTGTACGCCTGTGTTGTGATTAAAATAGCATTTTGGTATCGCCATGCATTATTTGCTTCATCCTACGAACATATAGCCTTGGCCGTGAATTTCCTATGACCTATTGGCAGATCAATTCTCCCCTGCTGGTCTCTTTTAAATAGAATTTCACCCAAACGTCAATCCAGAAATGTTATTGAATGGAAAAAAGTATGGACACTGCCCCTTAAATATTTAATAACTAACAAGGTGAGGGAAGTATCATTTAAATTGTAACATAGGTTTTACCCAGCCAAAATATACTTAATGGTGCTGTTTTCCGGAAATAAATGTAAGAACAGTCCAAACTGAAAACAACTTGCACTGACATAGCTTAAAATACATCAGTACTCTTTGTTTTGCCTCAAAATGCACACCAGTAATGTTTTTAGTAAGGAATGTTTGTTAAAACTAGTTACATTTCCTAATTAAACTAAGGCCTAATCCTGGTTTAAGATAATCCCTGTCCAGGAAACCACCCCATAAAGGTGCACTTAAGAGACTTAGGGGTGATTTCACGGACATGGACATTCAGACGATCTCCGGGTATGGCGTTACCACTTTTAGCATAGCTTAGCATAATGCGTTGAATCTGATTAAACCATTAGCATCGCGCTAAAAATAACCAAAGAGTTTTGATATTTTTTCTATTTTAAACTTGACTCTTCTGTAGTTACATCGTGTACTAAGACCGACAGAAAATTAAAAGTTGCAATTTTCTAGGCATATTTGTCTATGAACTATACTCTCACTCTGGCGTAATAATCAAGGACTATGCTGTTGTAACATGGCTGCAGGAGGCGCAATGATATTACCCAGTGTCCGAAAATAGTCCCCTGCTATTGAAAGTAACTAAAGGGACTATTTTTGGACACTGCGTAATATCATTGCGCCTGCTGCAGCCATGATTCGACAGCAAAGTCTCTGATTATTACGCCAGAATGAGAGTATAGCTCCTAGCCTATTTGTGACCTAAACTAATTGTGTGGAAAAGTTTTCCTTTATTAAAATAAGATGATTGAACACATCATCTTTTCAACCCTGATGTTTTTTAAAAATAAAAATTGTAAAAAAAAACTAAAGGAGAAAACATTAAAGAAGCTCATAAGTTCCACAATAGTTCATAGTGACCACATCTGTCATAAACGATAAAAACAACAACATAAAAGCACAATAAAAGTAAACTACCACCAGTGCCCTATATTTCAAGCCATATGAATATTTTGTTTGAGGCTTAAATTTTGCCATTTTATTACATATTATATAATAAATTCTGACATTGCATTTGCATTTAGTCTATAAAACTGTGCATCTGCGTCACAGCAAATTTGATGTTTTTATGAATTATGATGAGGTTCTTTTATGGTGTTTTTGGTCCTGTAGGAGCCTGACAGCCTCTGGTCAGTATGCTGAATGAAGATAACAGCGTACAGATATAAAATGAAAGGAGGTCAACTAAATAATGACATGTTTTGCCTCTCATTGTGTAGAGGTTGTGTAGAAAGTATGAGGATTTAGGTTTGTGAAAGCATTTCAAACTGTGAGAAAGAGTGAAGTTGGATTGACATTTAAAAGAACCTATGACAATTTAAACCAGAGAAACTTTTTGTACTTAGATGTTGGGGGTGTAAAGAAACCCTGCCGGGCATATTGTTTAATAACATTAAGAGTGAATTGCTGTTACAAACAGCTTACATCTATCCATCTCTGAATGGACTGAACAGTATACGTAATACAAAGAAGCCCTGCTAACAGAGAATACACTTTCTGTCTCCATTATGTTGCCACTGAAGAAAACACAGAAGATTCAAGGAAGGAAAGTATGAAAAAAAAATTTTTTAGATCTAACAAACCTTGTATTATTAATACTTATTATTATTATTATTATTATACAAATAATAATAATATTACCAACCAAACTTTTGGTAAGACTGTTTATAAAATGTAGGAAGTAGGTGAAATGGAATTCATGCCAAATACTTAAATTCCCAAAAGTATTTTGCAAATATATATAAGAACTAAGACCTTAATCTCACCTAACCACAGGATGGCATGCGAAAATGCCATCTGCTCATGCGTTTTGGATTGACAGTCAGCTCGGTGTTAACTCAGCCATGACAAGCCTCCTAAGACTCAAGACTTAAGATATATCTGAAGCAGTCAGTCTGTCGTCATAAATAAACCTTTTATTGGAATCTGAAGCAATGCGGCCAAGAATAGTGTGATCATTTTCTAAACTTCAAGGAATGCTTCATATTCTCTCTCGTTCCTATTGAACTTTCCAATCATTCGCTTGCTTTCAGACTGATGGATTCCTGATAGTTGTTGAGCATGTTTTGTTTGTATCAAGCATCTAGGCAGGAAATTAAATGGATCATACAATGTTCAAATTGTTTGATCAGATGTGCTGTAAGGACTTATAAACAAACACAACAAAACCAAAGACTCAGCCAATTCCTCTTCTATACCACTCTTCTGACGCCTCTACTGGAAATTTAGGATTTCAGTAGGATTACAGTACTGTATTAAGACAGGACCACAAACAGTCCAAATAGGTTTTTGTTCCCCAAAGCATTGTTCAATTTGCCAGCAGGCCTCTGATATTTTTGGCCAATACAACAGTGGAACGGGAAAAGTCTCGCTTAACTGGTTTAATTTACTTCATTGTTTTTGTTGGTTTGAGAAATGAGCTTAATCTCACAATTTTGAAAGTGAGTTGTGAGAGTGAAGGCTTGATCCAATCACAGCACTCCAGAATTATCATACTGTAGCTATTGAGCTTCAGCGGCCACTTAATGGCCAGCCTGGTACGTAGGGGTTTGAACAAACAGACATCAGTGGAGCTCAGTGACATATCTATTATGTTGGGGGTCTCCACACAGAGGAATAAACTCCCTGTTGTGGCTCTTGTTTAGTTTTAAGTTACTGAATGCATTAATATTACAAAGGGCATTTGTTCATTATGTTAAGTTCTTTGTTTGGGCCCAAAGGTTATTGCGCTGGGTAGCAGCTCATTTAATATAAAGAACAATCTTCAAGGTAATGGAACTTCATGATTGCATAGAATAACCATTTCTGGCCGAATTAAACAACCGAAAACAATTCTGTTTCAACATTTTTTTTATTTGTAGTGAAAAGTTTCTTTAAATGATAAAAAAACGTATAAAATATTTTTTTCTTTACGAACCTTTGACTGATATAGGTTCCTTGAGAAACCAAAAAATTGTTCTTCTATGTAAAAAGTGAAAGTTACTTCAATTGGTAACATTTATAACACATAAAAATTCAAGTTGTCAACATACCTCTTCTCACTTTAACTCTTTCCCCGCCATTGACGAATTATCTCGTCAGAAAATTGTTTATTTAAAACGTGTTCCTGATAAATTTTGATGTTAATCTGCAATACCGCGATTATAAATTAGATGGCACGCTTACACAATTTATGAAAAACTGAAGCCAAAACATTATCTACGTATTTTAAACTCTGTGTATGTTTTGATAATTGTTCTGAATGTGATCTCTAACTAAATTCCTTCACATAAAATGAAATTATTTCAGCTTTTTGCTATTTTTTTAAGAATAATAACCATATTTAAGAGTTTATAAGCAGAGAAAAAATATAGATAGTTTGTTTTGTTTTGTTTTGTTTGTTTGTTTAAAAGTAGAGGGTCTGTTCTTTCATTTGAAATGTTTGTATGTTTATATATTTTTAGAAGAATATTTTCCTAGAGGTTTTTTTCCTGAAATTTTTGTGAAAATCACAAAAAATGCTGGCGGGCAACTTAAAAAAAAAGCCTGGCGAGCATGGCTGGACTTACCATTGGGCTTGATTGGGCTTGAGCCCAGGAGCCCCACCCAGTAGGGGACCCCCGTGCTTGCTTTTTTGATTTGTTCAGTAATATGAACGTTGTTTTAATTGGTTCTTTTACAGCCTGTTGGTTGGTCTAGTGTGTTTAACTAGACCTTATCTTGGTAAGGAATGGTGCATTTAATTCGTTAATATGTTAATCATTCTGTGCTGAATATAACGCGCTGCGTTTAGGCTACTGCTGTTGAAACCCATAGACACCAGTATAATAGTAAATACGCAAAATGGGAGACATGCTTACAGATAATGAGAAAGAGCAACGCGAAAATGAAGCACTCAGTGAAATGAAAAAGATTACAAGTTATGGTTTAACTCTTGTAACACAGTTTTTTTCAGTGGTGTAGTCTAATGTCATAAGCAGAAGTGACTGGAAAGCAGACAGACTGGTGTATTCAAGTTCATGTGGTGCTACAAGAACCGACAGACAAATGACATAAAAGTACCATGAGAGTGATTGAGAAATCACACGGAGAAGTCTGCTTTTTAATTGCTCTTGCGGTACTTTGACATCACCAAGCTGTCTGCGTAGAGCCAAATGAAGTTCAATCTGCTCGCAGTCTGCAGCTCACACGACATTGTAACCAAACAGTCTCTGTGGAGAAATGAACGAGTGGAGCAAAGCTAGGAAACATAAAAAATCTGAAGAGTTAACAATGCACATATGACTATGTCAACATTTAAATCATCAGCCCAGTTTATTACTTCATCTGGAGGTGAGGATCCAAATGCACTAAATAAGGTTATGTTGATGTCCTGACAACTTTTGTCCCTTTTATTCTGAGAGTGTAGGGCCCAAATTTTTTTCAAGACCAGGGGCCCTGGGCTAGTAAGTCCTGCCCTGCTGGCGAGGAATGAGTTAAGTGAAAAATTTAAAGTGAAAAATACTTTGAAAAATTACTTAATTCATAACATCTTTACTTTAAGCTTTTTCAACTCACATTTTTCACTTAAAGATCCAGTATGTCATTTTTTTCAACACAAGAGGGCGCAGTTTCCAACAATAACAAAGGCGAAGCTTGATGACGCAGGTCACGATGGGAGATGTCATTTTCAATGAGTTTTCACCATCTATCAATGCTCTACGTCGAATTATTGAATCATGACCACGGATGAGGTAATTTATTCGTTTTTGTATTACCTTTATGTCTGATAGCATTACTTTATGTCATCATAATCAATGAACTGCAAGGAACATGACATGTTATATATTATCCCATTACAATTTAGCAATTCGTCAAATAATTTTTTTGGGTTAATGCTGTGCAGTTTTATGCGTTTATAGTTAATGGCGTGTTGTTTAACGTGTTCAAACCAATCGTTCTCATAGTAAATGTGAACGAACATTTGCACGTAGGGATAGATGCCAACTCTCACGCTCGTTTGAGCGTGTGAAACCAATTAAATGCATGAATGTTGCGGACAATGTGTGAGAGTTGGCTGCTCTTTAATTGTACTGTCATAATCTCAGTCACTAAACTTGATGAAAAGCCTTACCGAATTACAAAGAGCAATATAACTGTTTATAAGTGCTATTAAAATCGTCTACGGATACTTAAATATTAAAATAGATTTGCTTACCTGTCTATTAATACACTCGCGAGAGCAGAGTCTCTGTCAAGTCCAAGATTGTCGCGAAGCTCTCTCTATCTGGAAAACGCCTGGCCGAGATTTACTCAGGTTTTATCTCTCCGTTTGTCACAAAGTCTGCGTGTATCCGAATATGGACGCTTACGTTTTGTTGGCACTTCCATAACGTTACTCGCCAAAGAGTAATCGTGATCCATATCAGCCGATAACAGATATAACGCTATAACCCGCACTTCCGCATTTGATCATGTGATATTCCGGTGTGGTGGAAAAATGCGATAGTGCGGATATTGCGTCACTGAAAGGCGCCGTTTTTTTCCAGGACAGACAATTATTTAAAATCTGAATTTATCTAAAACAAAACAATTTTGGAGACTTTTGAGATATTGTAAGTACACTACTGCTTGAAATATATAACACTGTGCAAGTCATTTTAGGAAATTTTATTAAAAAATATGCATATTGGAAATGCATATTGGATCTTTAAAGTGATAAAATGTAAGTAGAAAAAAAAATACTTTTTTTAGGTGATACCACATTTTAAAAATGGCTGGGTTATTTTTAAACCATAATGGGTAAATATTGGACAAAACACCACTGGGTTAAACTGACCAAATGCTGGGTTATTTTAACCTAACTGATGGGTTATTATAACTCATGATTGCATGTCATTAACCCAGCATTTGGTCTGTCCAATATTTACATTGGTGATCAACGATTTCTTTATATATATATATTTATATTTATTTATTTATATGCTGAATGGTGCTGATAAAATGCATGTTTTGACTTAATGCCTGGCTACAAACCTGTAGCTGATTAAGTGTGTTATTTGAGTAAATCAGGTCAAAGGTAATCCTGAAATGGTTATCAAACATTACTAACAATTGACACATTTTTTATTACATTCCAAAGGATTATCAGCCCCACATTGGAAAATGAAACCATAAGGATCGGCACCGAACAGATCAGTTACACAATGAGAGAGAGATGGAAAAGCAGCTAAAAACAACTATTACAAAACCTGCAAACATTCAATGACCCTCAAGATGTTAACATGATACATTTAGATAATCAAATGTAAGTTTTATTTGTAAAACCTGTCTGTTAAATCCAGACTAAGATCTCATAATATAATGATGAGATTAAGAGCATCAAAGTTTGATTTCACATTGATTTCTTTGACATGACCTTTTCTCAATAAATTATTAAAGATATCAAGGTTTATTTTGTTTTAATTATGATTTGGACGCAGGATAAAAACTGAGAAGCATCAGGATCACTGTTGGCAAATGTCACACATTCCTCATTTCACAGCAATAGAGCAGCTTAAAAAATGCAGCTTCATCTGTGATAGCTGAATCCAAGCCAAAAGCACATGGCTGTGTGTCATTGGGAAAGTGGTGTGTAGGATTGTGTGAAATGGCCTTATGTTATTGTTACTGTATGGAGGTGTGAGAAGATAAAACAGTGAGTCAGAACCAAGACTTAAGTGATTCAGTGTGCACGATGCTCAAACAACGACGGTGGGTTTTAAACGGGCTGTATGGGTACATTTTGTCAGTATTGGCGTTGGATCTTCCATTTCATCACTATGATTAAGTATATGACTACTCTCAGTAACACAATGATATTTATTCAGCTGTTATTGAGATTTAGCATCGGTCAGAACAGTCCATAGTGTATCAGTCCTTACTGTATCGAAGGGAATTATTTTCCATGTGTCAAAATGTGTCGGTCATGAATGTTGCCAGAATCTCAACCTGCCAAGATTCTCTTCTGGACCATTAGAGACAGCTGTGAATGATTCCTCCAGACCTGCAGCATGGCCATAGACACGAAGCAAACACATGCTTGTGGCTGTTAAACATAGGCACGCTGGCTTCTCGCCCAGACCTTCATAAAACATTACTTGAAGTGCTTTCACAGGACTGCCTTTGGAGGACGCTGCACATTTTGGAGGGGCTTTGTATCATTTGGGGCACTGAGACCTGCTCCAAATCCTAGTTCATTTTAGCGCCAGGAAAAGAACATGGGAAGAAAGGATTTCTCATTTCCTTATCATCCTGCCTGGTGTTCCCTGGGCACGTATCAAAATCCACAATGACTGTAAGAGCAATTTCTATCTCCGCTAGCTCACACGGCACCAAGCCTGCTGATAAATTGGTATAGAAAGCTCCTTAAATAGAAAGCCACTCATTGTATTTGGCTCTTTGTTCTTGTGCAAGATATGAACAATTAGGGCTGTAAAGGTTAATCATTTATAAACAAAGTGTTTTATAAAGCAGCCTTTAAGGAGACATTAAAGGGGCATGTCATATTTTTCATTTATTTTAACCCATGAGGTCCATTTATAGTATTACAAAGTCACATTCTCTTAATATATTTAAATATTCCCTCTGGAAATAAAACACAATTTTTGCCCCTGACCAAACTCTCTGCATGTGAAATATGCAATGGTGCTTTGTACCAGAGGTTTGGCTGTCAAATATAGTTTATTATGCCCAATCTTTCAAAGCAGCCTCTTTGTAAAGCCTGGCAGATTCATAAAATAATCTCTAGTAAAATAATGTGGAGTTACAGTCTCTGAAAATCCTAAAAAAAGTTAATCTTGTTCTTCCTGAAAGCATGGTATTATGATTAATATGGCACATATTGTGTTTATAAAAAATTGCATTGCTAATAAAATAAATAGGTATACCCTTAAAAGTTTGTAAACATTGCAACATCTCCGGGAGAACGGGGCTTAGCTGGACAGCAAAAGAGACGTAGAGGCAATGTTGACAAGCATAAGCTAGCACGTTTTAGGAGGGATTTATTAAACATGGATGCAGAAGAAAGTTCAGAACTGTCCGAATATGTACATTCACTGATTCTGCGGGACCGTGACAGCTATTTTTGTTAATTAACTCTCGTGATTTTAACCAGGTTTTGGATATTTCCTAGACAACATATGAATTACTTTCAGGTGGTTTGGGGAATTTTGTCAAGGCTTATTGTCTATTGAATGTCTTTTTCGTCCTTCCCAGCACAAATTTATATCAATGGCTGCTCGTGTCTGTGGCACAACTTTCTTTAGTGTCATTTTATATTTAGTTTTCTCATCGTTGTTTTTGACCATTGTCGCTTGGGTTTTGGGTTAGAATCACTTTCTGCGACTTCCTAACCCAAACCCCAACTCTAACCCCAACTTCAGGCGAGAATAGTTTTAAAAGCGGACGAAAAACATGTAGAAACCAATGCATGAAATTACATCCTAATGCTGAGTTCAGGCTGCACGATTTTAGCCCTGATTTTGACTCACCATACACAAACTGTGCGGTAGTGTGCCTTTATACTGTAGACAATAACTGAAAATGCAATTGAACATCAACAAAGAATAAGATCGGTGGGTGCCACACTTATCTTGCAAACTTAACAAATCAATGTGAACTAGGCTAGTTTAACCCCTAAAACAAAAAATATTGTTTTTATATTTCTTTACATGTTTGTCTGATGGTCTCTTCCTTTATAAATAACTCTTGGGCAGAATAAGCTTCAGCTAATTTAGGAAACATTATACTGGTAGTCAAATGTCTGGCTTTTCAAAAATTCAATTTTATAATAATTATAGCAGCCTCTGAGATATCATTGATCCTAGGCAATATCGATTTTGACTTTTACTTTCAAAACCTTGTTTTCCAGGCCAGAAGTGATTTTTTTTACATAGAAGCAGAGACAACACAACTAGGCTATTTATTTCACAATTGACTGTTCTGTTTGTTCATGCTTGAATGTTTCAGGCTGTCACATATAAACATTTGCAAATGTCAGAAATTCACATTATATATTCATTTATGCTTACAAATTAGGTGGTAAAAGTCTTTTCTCTGGTGTTTTGTTGTAGTTGTGAGAGAAACACCTTTCAGCAAGATCTCTTAGCTTTATGTTGCACCCAGCTGTCAGTAGCAGTGCATTATTTCTGATGTGTCATGAACCACACAGATGAATCATGTCATTGGAGACCAATTAGAAATGGAGAACAGCACTGTTTGTGCAAGACAGGTTATAGTGTTAAAACTGTTAAAATAGTACGTTATTAAAACAAAAATGTCTACTTTTTCAAAACAATCTGTTACGGCATTGTTTAGTACAGTGGTTTAGTGTGAAATGCACATAAAAATCAATTAAGGGTTTTCAAACCCGAGTGTTTGTTTCAGAATCTGTTGAGTTTTCTCCTTTGGTTTGGTTCGTTTGGGAATATGGTAACAAAGCTCTTAGATCCACAGTGTTGCCAGATTAGATATGTCCAAGGATCGTACCAGAAACTTAAATTATGGTATTTGGGAGAAAATTATTAAATGTGCAGAATATAGCTATTTATCTAGAAACGACTTTTGATAGCCTGCAGATTTTCCTGTGGATATAACTATGTGTACCTTAGTGGGAGGGTCAAAACAACTATAACAGGAATGTAAACTTGTGAAAGAGAGAGTCATTCTCAACGCGGATTGGCCATGAAGACGTAACGTAAGAGATGGAGTTGTGGCTAGATTGGGAAACAGCAACCACCAAAATCACATAAAATCGTGCCAAATGCGCGCTTTTTTATCCTAATCTTACCCCCAAACCTAACCGCAAACCCTACATTTTACGGGATTTAGGCCGTAGCTGTATTCCATCTAGCCAGGGCTGCTGTTTTCATCCTAAAATGTTTATCCTAATCCTACCCTCAAATCTAACTCTATACCAAACATCTCACAAGATCTAGGCCATAGCTGTAGCCCTTCTAGCCAAAACCAAGAGCTAAAGACACACACATTCGTGTTCTCTTAACAATAATGAGGGTAGACGTGGGATTCACAGTTAGATCAATGAATACAGAAGCACAATGATTGCAATGAGCATTTGAATTGTCACAAAATGTGAAATTATCGTACATTATGGGATTTTTTTTATTGTTGATTGTACAGAGGTCAAAATTATGGTACAAATATGACAATTATCGTACATCTGGCAACACTGGATCCACACCAAAACAATTGGTCCAAAACCATCAGAATGAGCTGGTCTTGGCCCGATTGCACACAAACTCTGGAACGGTTTTTACAAGGTGTTTAGGGAGCGTCTGAAAAGATGGCCTTTAATCGCTCAGTGGAACAGCGCTGTGATCAAAATGATTAAATAATACACGGAGAGCTCCTAAGAAAGCCACAATAAACCCGCAGCTGTTGTCCGACAGATGACAGATACGAGCAGAATCCCAGAACATACGCAAGTGGATTCTGACCAATGAGAGGACGCTTCAATCTCACGTGAGTTTTATTTTAAAATAATTGTCCATTTTAAAACTTTGCCATGTGAAAACTTTGCCATGTGAAAGCAAACCGAATGGTAACAAATTTAATCCTTGTTTCAAAATAAAGTGAATGCTCTTCAGGTCTAAATACACCTCAAAAATGCATAGCTTTAACTTGTTAAATTAATGATCAAACGGAATTATAAGTTTATAATTCCCGTGGCTTCGATAAGACATGTTAATAATTTTGCATTATAACTGTTGGCACTATGCAGTTCATAGTTGTAAATCGCTTTAAATGTATAAAATATATAATCTATATATATAAAATGAGTCCAGTATGATGAATTACATGTATCATGCATCAAGTAAGAGCTCAAATGTCTAAACTAAATCCATGTGACAGCAGATCGAAGGCATTAATCAGCAATGCTTTCAGTTTTCGGCACTGATTGTTACAGATTTATCATCAGGACAATTTTCCCACAGAGATTGCTGTAATTTCCTGCCCCTTTGAAAGCCCCCTTTGTGCCCTGACTGTTTGTCTTCAATTTGGGTTCAATAAAAGATAGATTGTCCTGCTCCAGAAACAGTGTATAGGCTGCCTGGATCAGTAGTGTAGGTCAGCTCTGCTTTAACTCAGAGTCTTGTGCTTATTGGAGGGGTGAAGCCCCAGGTGAGAGATATCCCAACGCTAACTAAATTATTCTGTTAAACTGAATCATCAAGACTTTAGACACCCAGAGGAATCCAGGTGGCTGAATCAACAACAACAACAACAACAACAACAACAGTATTAAGCAGTTTAACAGCTGATGATGGTGTTTATTGCTATAGAAAAAGGTCAGTTAATCCCTTAACATAAATACAGTCTACAGCTCTTTGTTCAACCAACAATTACTGTGGTGTGAAAAAGTGTTGGCCCTTTCTGTTTTTTTTGTTTGTTTGTTTTGCATGTTTGTCACACTTTAACGTTTCTGATCATGAAAGAAATGTAAGTTGAACTTTTGGAAGGTGTGTGTTCCACTATGTCTGGCGTAAAAGTTAAGGGGGTCGCACACCGGACGCGCAGCTAAGCGCCACGTCGAGCCACTCAAGACAACTCTGAGGTATCGTAAACCGGAAGTGCACATTAAATGGTGCGAGCTTCGTCAGATAGCGTCTACTTCAAAATGCTAAATATAAGTTAGCAGCCAATGTTAATCATTATTGATTTGGGACAAATATGATGTTATTTAATTTTAAACTATGTGAGTGGCGCTTTGTGGCGCCAGGCTCGGACTGGTAATCTGTACAACCAGGCAAATGCCCGGTGGGCCGGTCGACATGTGGGCCGGTGGCCTCTGAGATTTTTTTTTTTATGCCAAAATGTTCAAGTTATTTACTTTCGGCCGTCATGTATAAATGCAGTTGCATTTGGCTTGGAGGGCGGGTGATAGGGAAATATTTTCGGCTTCTTCATGACAGGTTCAGTGTGTGTTACGATCGCGCCCCATGCCCCACCCCTCAAATGGATTTGTCCAAGCAGCCGCTGGGTTTATGGGGAAATACACAGTGATGATAGCACATCATTTAGCCTTGCACTTAAGAATTATAATTATGGACAACAGAGGCTCCAAAAAGAAGAAAGGGGGAGCGGAGAAGATCCGCGAGAAAAAGTCGCTTACCAATCTCATAGTCGAATCGTCGCAGATGTGTTATGAAATGAGGATCATTCAATTTTGGCCGTATATGGGTGCACACATCATCTGATTTCACATATAACAGCTTTCTCACAATATATAAATATACTGCATATTATGAAAATGCTGCAAATAATATGTGAAGTAGCAGCTTTCAATAAATATTTTTAAAATGAGTTAATAAATCCATCAACCCCTGTGACAGGGCTTCACGTCCATAAGAGGTCTCTATCTTAATAAAGCCTTGCCTCTTTGTTTCGACATTTAAAAGACAAAGCTGGCAAATTAAACTATGACTTTCGTTCTTTTAAAAATTTCTATATTTTATTTTATTTATAAATCACTTTGGGTTATCTGATTTAACTATTTGGCCTGTGTTTTGTTTCCGTGCACTTGAGGCATTTTGCATATTTGTTCTGCACTTTGTTACTTCTGACCTTATTTTATTAAAAAAAAATTATTTATTATAAACGTAAATTCTGATCTAATTTAAGTATGTAAATTTTGGATAGCTTTTCGTTGTATCGATGTTGCGCTATTGCGTGCTGGCCATGCTTGCGCATGTAATTTAGCCGAACGGGTTAGGTGCTCTGCGTCTCATATTTAGGAGTTCATCAAACTAAACATTAAAAAACGGATGTTTTTCGACGAGTATAAGTTTTTAAAATGTATTTAAAACAGAGTGGTTATATTGTCTATCTTAAAGTTAAACTACAAAACAGGTAAGCCGTTTTTTTTATTTCGGTGATGAAACGGAAATCTGCACCGAACCTATTTCTGCCTGACACGAATGTCTTTCTTGTGATTTAATATTATGGTGGGTCGGTGTTCACTTTCAAATGATAGCAAAGAGATTCCTGAAATAAATAATATCATCCGGTCTTTCTGTATCTAAAGTGAATACAGAGATGATCAAAGTCAAAGCAAGCAAGCAGGTATTTCTGTGCTAAATAATAACGCGTAGTGTCTATAAAATCATTAATTTCAGTGTTTTTCTTGTTATAAATTAAAGTTTAATGAATTGTATATAAAGATAAGTTTTTATCATTTACAGTCACAATCACAAATTATTTGTCATTTGTCGGGTTTTTTTGGTCATGACTGCTTTGACGCGCTATATCTCCAAATTAAATAAAAACACTTAATTGTTGCCGGAGTTTCCAAGGCAGGATCACCTTTGTTATTTTTTTAGTTATCAAAATGTATTTTTGTGTGATGTTCTGTAGATTGTGGCTTTAAAATGTTATGAGGAATAATTAAACAAATGTTGCCTTACATTTTACCTTAAAAAATATATATATAAATGCATCGTCAGTTTTGTTTTCGTTTATTACTTGAAAGACGGTTTTGGTCACTTTATCAGACAGTTGTTTATGTGTGCTGCTTGTGAAAGAAAATAAAAGTTACCAATTTGTACCTGGTCTGGCCCCCTCCCAACCCATGCACACAAACATAGATGATTCGACTATCGGTCGACTATGGAAAGATTCGAAAATTCTGATTCGAATATGTAAATCCTTAGTCGAGGACACCCCTAAGAGATGGTAATCTTTTAATCTGCAAGAGAGAAATAGAAAGAGAGGCACTTTAACTGCTTCTGCTCTATCTAATATAAAGTGAAGAAAGCTACATAAACCATTATAACACCGGTCACATTTATAATCTATAGACCTATTTATAATCTATAGACCTGCACTGTCTATCATTAATATACTTTACATATTATTGTATTCAATAGAGTTTGATAAAAGGGGTCATCTACACAAGTATTGCTTCATATAACAGTGCAAAAATAGTACAAGTGTTTTTGTGGTGCTTTGACAAACAGTGTCAGCTTTGTTCATGGCAAAGAGAGTTTGAGGTGGTTGAATTGTAACTATACTGTGAAATTAAAGCAACACTATGTAGTTTCCATGTAAAAATGACTTACAGCTCCCCCATGTGGTTGAAAAGAGCAACACTGCCTGGTATCAGACACTCTTCTGCAGGCAGGGAGAGGGGCGGGGCTGTGTTTCCTACCCTCCACCGCCACTTTCAGAGTGTGCTTGTAGCAGCTAGGAGGCTGCTCAGGTTGCAGCAACAGTACAATTCATCCAGTTAAGAGTTGTTCTATCACTGAAATAATTTTAGAGACATTATTTAAAGGTAAAAAAACTACATAGTGTTGCTTTAATATAAATGTTCAATAAATCAAAGCAATTGGGTTGGGGGGGGGATTTTGGTATCGGTGGGCTTGTGTGTGGAGTGGGGGGGGTCATCGGTCCAGTGGTGGGCCGTTCCACGAGAAATTGCCAGGGCCGAGTTTTGTTCCCAGTCCGACCCTGTGTGGCGCGACAGGGATTTGAGCAACTTTCTGAGTCGTAGCTGGACGTCGCGGACAGCCCCCACCTGTCGGCGCCGGTGTGCGTATACTCATAGAAAACAAAGTGTTCGTTTTTTTAGAACGCCGCTGTGCTTCACCTTCGGTGTGCGACCCCCTTAACACTTCATTTTAGACAAAGAACATCATACAAAACAGGAAAATATTGGGGGTGGTTGTGTGATGGTCTGGGGCTGTTTTGCTGCTTCAGGATCTGGAAGACTTGATGACTGTGATAAATGTAAGCATGAAGTCTGCTGTCTACCAAAAACCCCTGCAGGACAATGTCCAGCCATGTGTTTATGACCTCAAGCTGAAGCGAACTTAAGTTCTGCAGCAGGACAATGATCAAAAACACATCAGCAAGTCCACCTCTGAATGGCTGAAGAAAAACAAAATAAAGACTTTCGAGTGACCTAGTCAAAGTCTCAATCCTACCTTAAAAAGATGGTTCATGCTTTGAAAACCCTCCAATGTGGCTGAATTACAATTCTGCAAAGATGAGTGGACCAAAATTCCTCCACAGTGCTGTAACAGACTCATTGCAAGTTATCGCAAATGTTTGATTGCAATTGTTGCTGCTAAGGGTGGCCCAACCGGTTATTCACACAGGGTCATAAGGGTTTGAATTTTGTTTTCCCTTCATAATAACAACCTTCATTTAAAAACTACATGTTGTGTTATCTTTCATTAATATATATTTTTTTAAAGATCTGAATCATTAAAGTGTGACAAACATGCAAAAAAACACTTTTTCACACCACTGTATGTGTGAATAAGTTAAATTATGGTTACCACAAATAAACTAATACAATGGAAGTTAATGGGTACAGTCGACTCTGTGCTTACCATAATTTATTAAAATATCTTATTTTATGTTTATCACAATAAAGACACTTATACAAGTTAAGATCAACATGAGGGTGAGTAAATGATGTGTGGCTACTGAACTGTGAATCTGTTGGTAGTGTGGACACTTTGGTTAGTTACTTCTCAACACTGATGCATTATGATGATATTTGACTGACAACACTAAATTTCATCTGTCACTATCAATTTGTCTTCTCGGCGTCTGCACTGATTGTGTTGCTTTTTCTTTTACAGATACAGTCCATGGTCTCCTGTGTACAATGACCTGTGTTTTATTCCCAGCTCTCAAAACCCTATTTTGTTTTGACTTGACTCTGTATTAATTGACCCTTTCAGATTGTGTCTCTTAATTCAGACTGAATGCAAACAGAGGTCTTCTGCAGTTCAACTGGTGACATAAGCGCATTAAACAAACTTTGTGTGTTCATTTTAATCGACCATGACACCTAAAGTTTTCAAGGATTTTTACAAAACGCAGCTTTACGTATAGTACTGCCATTCAAGCCTAATCTTTTTTTGGGATAATCTGCAGAATCTGAAAATCAGTGCCAGACCGCTCAAGAACCTATGCAAAGAATCTCACTGGGTCTTTTGTGTGACAGTGTTTTAAGTTCATGAGTGACAGTTCATTCAAATAACCACAATCAATATTCGATCGAGGCTTTATAAAGAGTGGCGAGCTGCCAAATAAGAAGCCGGTGTTGTCAGAGGATGAATAGCTGAATCATTAGCCTTGAAATGATACCCGGTAACTTCTTGTAATGTTGAAGTAGTTCTTCAGAACTGAATTTTAAAGTCATGTTTCTGTTCCTCCATTACAGCCACTGTTAGAGAAGTCGTAACTGAAGGTTGTTGTTTTTTTAACAGTTGTTGCGATGATTGCAAACGACTGCTGTGTCTTAATTATAAAGTAATTGCGATTGTACAAAATCATTATTATTACTGAAGAATTTAACATATTCAAGGACTGAAGCATAAGACTCTTATATTTTAGATTAATTGCATTTAGTTTGCATTTAAGCTTATGAATTAGTCAACATTTGAAGTGGATCAAAACCTTTCATAAAAGTTCTTGATGATTTTTTGTTCACTTCAAATCTTAACTAGTGTATAAAAATACACTTTAGGAATAGTCCACAAAAAAAAATAAAAATGTCATCAATAGAGATTTTAGTGATGTCCAGATACATGTGCTTTTATAGACATAAATTTATAAAAAGAATTCATATTACATACATACAGTAAAAAAAAATAATCATGAAACATATCAGCAGGCAGAAAATTAGCCACATCCTTCCAAGAATTGTCACCACCAGTAATATATAAAATACCTTAAAGAGATCTTTCACCCAAAAATGAAAATTCTGTCATCATTTTCTTACTCTCGTGTGGTTACAAACCTTAATAAATTTCTTTGTTTTGAAGAACACAAAGTAAGATATTTTTAGGAATGTTTGTAACCAAAACTGATCACTTTTTAGAGTACTTTTTATTCCTACTACGGAGGTGAATGGGGCTCATGATCGGTTTTGGTTACAAACATTCCTAAAAATATCTTACATTGTGTTCATTAAAACAAAGAAAATACATAATCATGGTGTTCCGTTTACATTCAGAAATTTAGCAGAAACTTTTATCTAATATGATTTACAACAGTGAGAAAAGCAATTAATAATTTTGTTATGGGGGCTCAGAATTATGAAGCTCCACAAAGCTACATAATACATCCATCATTAAAGCAATTCAAATGATTTCAGTTACTTTACTAATGTGTATGTTTACATTAATACATGACATATCAATTGCTAAATACTGTAAGCTCAAATGAACCATTTTGCTTGAAGACATAGTGTATTAACCTACTGGAATTATTTGCATTACTATAACTTACTATAGTAGTAAAGTATGTTGGGCATTATATTAGAAGATAACATCATGGCATTTTAATATAACATAATGCTTTTGTGTTCAACTAAAAAAAGAAAGTCATGTGTCTTGGATGGCATGATGGTAAAAAAAAGAATTTTTTCATATTTGAGTGAACACCCCTTGAAAGATCATCTGACAGTTGAGTTTCAAAATATCAGTGCTGTATATAGTAAACTAACCCTATGACACACAAACTCGAGTTGTTTTGGACCAGAATTTATTAGCACATAATTTTTTATATATTTCCAGAATCTCTTTTCAGTGACATCTCAGTGTGCTAATAAAACAGTGAACAAAGTCTAAGACTTTGATAAAATAAAAATAAGAGAATGAGATGTCCAAGAAAACTTTGAGTGTAGTACAGTCTGATTAAAAAGTGGTCTGATTTTACTGCTGTCTGATTAAACTGCCGTCTGATTAAACTGCTGACTTATAAAACTGCTTCCGGATTAAACTGTCATGTGATTTAACTGTCGTCTGATTTGCCGTCTGAATTTACTGCTGTCTGATTAAATTGTTGTCTAATTTTACTGCTGTCTGATTTTACTGCCATCTGATTAAACTGCTGTCTGATTTTACTGCCGTCTGATAAAACTGTTGTCTGGTTTCACTGCCGTCTGATCTTACTGCCGTCTGAGTTTACTGCCATCTGATTTTAATTTTACTGCCGTCTGATTAAACTGCCCTCAGATTTTACTGCCGTCTGATTTTACTGCTGTCTGGTTACACTGCCGTCTGGTTTTACTGCCGTCTGATTAAACTGCCATCTGATTTTACTGCTGTCTGGTTACACTGCCGTCTAGTTTTTCTGACGTCTGATTTTAATGCCGTCTGGTTTTACTGCCGTCTGATTTAACTGCCATCAGATTTTATTGCCGTCTGATTTTACTGCCTTCGTATTTTACTGCTGTCTGCTTACACTGCCGTCTAGTTTTACTGCCGTCTGATTAAACTGCTGTCGTATTTTACTGCTGTCTGGTTACACTGCCGTCTAGTTTTACTGCCATCTGATTTTACTGCTGTCTGGTTACACTGTTGTCTGGTTTTACTGCCGTCTGATTAAACTGCCATCTGATTTTACTGCTGTCTGGTTACACTGCCGTCTAGTTTTACTGCCGTCTGATTAAACTGCCGTCTAGTTTTACTGCCGTCTGATTTTATTGCAGTCTGGTTTAACTGCCGTCGTATTTTACTGCTGTCTGGTTACACTGCCATCTAGTTTTACTGCCGTCTGATTAAACTGCTGTCGTATTTTACTGCTGTCTGGTTACACTGCCGTCTAGTTTTACTGCCGTATGATTTTACTGCTGTCTGGTTACACTGTTGTCTGGTTTTACTGCCGTCTGATTAAACTGCCATCTGATTTTACTGCTGTCTGATTACAAAGACGTTTGATTTTACTGGCGTCTGATTATACCGCCATCTGATTTATATCACCATCTGGTTATATCACTGTCTGGTTATACCGCGGTCTGATTTTACTGTAGTCTAGTTGTACTGCAGTCTGGTTACTCTGCCGTATGATTATTCTGCCGTTTAATTAAACTGGCCTGATTATACTGAAGTCTTGCTATAGTTCCAATGATTATACTGCTGTCTGAATATATTGCTTTGATTTTACTGCTTTCTAAATATACTGCTCTAATACGTCAGTCGGATTATGCTGCTATCAGCTATGATTTGCGTTCTACTGCTGTTTGATAATAAAAACAAATTGCACTAGATAACAAATCCTCCAACCCAAAATGGTAAAAAAAAATGCTTTTAGCAAATTGATGTTAGTCCTTTACTCAGAACCAGCTTCACTTTTGCTATTTCTTTAAATAAACTGGCTTCATAATCATTTCAGTGGCTATATGAGGTCAGTTCCCCTCACATAAGCACAGATGAGTAACCATAACTGTTTTCATAACTCACCTTAAAAAAATCTTTAAATAGAGTAAGTGCTATACTTTTGTTTTGCAGTGCATTGACGTTCATGAATATTTAAGTATCAGTTAGTTTTGGTAGGATATTATATAAAGAATAACACATAGCTCCTATTTTTTTTGGCCTTTTTCCAGAAAAAAGATACTCCCCCTTTCTAAATAAAATCCGTGCACATGTTGTGGTTGATAGAGCCAAGCCTCACATTGCATATCAGTGCATGCATCGTCTGTGGTGATCTTTCGGGTCCAGTCCTTGTAGGCGTCACTCAGGCACCATCCTCACACAGTGACCCATTCAACAGACTTTGCCTTTGATGAAAAATATCAGCTTCTCTTTAAACACTGATCTGTACACATCATCAGAGACAGACTGCCCTGTCTGTCACAGAGAATTGGTTTTATCTCTGATCACTTCAGATGTTATTATCTATTTTGCGCCATGATGCTAACATGATGCAGGCTAATGCTCAGTTGTACTAACACAGAAACTGCCAAGTTCCTTGTGTCATTTTTGAATAAAGTGCATGCAAGTAAGCTCTGCTTCTGTTCTTTGCTTGAGCATGGATCAGTTGGTGATTGATGTTTTCTGCTTCCAACAGGTATTTATAAATAAAGAAATAGACTCATGATTACTATGATTGGATTTGATACTAACCGTACTGTGTTATTCCACTGTATTAAAAGATGGGTCTAACATTTGTGTACTTTCACTTTTGTGTAGGGGAGAGTGGGGCAAAGTAGCCTGACGTTGTCATACTCAATTCTAGTCAGAATTTGAGTCTGATACCGCTCCATTGAGCTAAAATTATTAGAGTTGCATCGCCGTGATACCCATTTCAGTTGCTTCTTTAACTTTGTCCTCCATAAGTGCGACCAACTTTTGCCGAATCCCGTAGGAAGGACGGTGAAAACATAAACAAATGCCTTGATCTCGTTTCTCTGTTCCTCTTTTTAAATCAATGCTCTGTCGATATCTTTTAGAACAGACTCAATGTCAGATTCCACACGTATGAATTCTCCAGCGGCAGCCATTTCATTGTAAACAGATTCAACACACGCGCTTTTTGGTGATGTGGTTAATATATTACTGTTGATCATCTGTCCATCATCGTATAAAGATCGCCCTCACAATTTGATTCGTCGGACAGTTTTGGGACTCGCATAGTAGATCCTCAAGGGAAAAACGCCAGACCGATCTTCCCGTTTTTCAAAATGTGGTGGGCGGGGCTAAGATCGGCTGGCACCCAGGCTAGGAGCAAAGGCAACCATACAGATTTGTAGCCATATGAGTACAAATACAGGAAGCAACCATAATTTCTATTTGGCTGTAGTGGAGATGATAAAGATATAAGTCTGTTTTTACAAATGTTTTATCCTATCAAAGTAAAGTTTATATATGTCAGGTATAATGGCTGTTATGTTAAAGCAGATTTATCCTAAATATTTATACCATACATATTAGTGATAGGCTAATGTATAATACCATGTGAATGATTTAGCTAAAGACTGGCCTGAATTACTATGCTAGACATTTTTTCCTAAAATGGTGGCAAAGTCAACTAAATGCTGTAGGGTAACCAGCGGTTTGATGTATCCAACCCTCTATCACGAAATAATGTACCTGTATTCACATACATTTGTGAGTCTTTTCCATGACACTGAATTTTTTTTCCATTTTACGTGAACGTATCACGTATTACTGTTTATATGTTATTGTCTGTTTACGTGTTACTGAACTGTTTTGTCCCATTTTACTTACCGTTGTCGCTTCGGTTTAGGGTTAGATTTGGTTTTTGCGTTAGGATGTCATTTTATGTAAATCTAATCCTAAACCTAAGCGACAATGGTAAGAAAATAGTACAAAACAATTGAGTAACAAATACATGACAATGACACGTAAACAGAAATACACGATGTTCACGTAAAAAGGCGGAAGAACGTGACTGTTTAACGGAAAAGACTCACAAATTTACGAGACTACAGGTACATAATTTCGTGATACTTGGTTAATGTATCCAACCACCCACCATGAGGCACTAAATTTGTTTTGTAAAAAAATGCATTTCAGTGTAGTTTCACACTTAGTTTAGTTGCCTCAAAATAGCAACGCGCCAACAATGCGCCTGAACACACCTCGTTTTCAGACCAGAACGCCCATGGGCGCAAAACGGGGTGCAAATGCATTTGCTATTTAAATAACGTGGCACTAAATGTGAAAATGATCATTACGCAGGGTGGAAACTAGCAAAAGACACTTGCGTCGCGCATTGCGCCGGGTGTATGATAGAGCCCAGCTCTGAATTTAAACTTGGCATGTAGATAACTTCAAATCACTTCTTGCATGTCTCGTGACTAGTTGTCATAAGATATTTCATTATTGTATTCTCTTGCAAATGACTACTATAAAACTAGTTTAACAATCAGAAGGCAATTACTCTTTGAAAGGATTGCTGTTTCAAGAACTACAAAGCATTTACACAGGTTGTAGTATACAGGTTGTATATTTATTTGACTTTGTAACTGTCAGATATCTGATAATGAGAAAGCTCTGAGGGGCAGCGTACAGCATGCTGATGTTATCTGTAGTTTCGATCTGGACCTTATCTCAATAGTCCTTTACATGACAATGACTTTGAGTCCTGCTCTTCACAATCACACAAGCCAACAACCCTTTACATTATAAGTGAACAATTATATGGAAACTACATGTAATTCAGTGCATTCATTACACCATTGTGTCGCTGAAAATCCACGGGATTACAGTGCGTAAATTTAGGTTTGCAATTGAGTAAGACCCTTAATACCAGGATCAACATTTACATTTTTCTATTATGTCTGTCTAATTGGTTTAAACTGTGATACATGAAATGTTTCTCAGTAAGGCATGTTCACTATAAAAAAGTCCTTGTTGCACTTACATTTTTTATTTAATCAGGTACAATAAATGTCAAATTTCAAGACTAGTAAGGAGTTGCTATAAATTATAAAAAATACAGTTGAATTAGCCTAAGTTATTATAGTTTATATATATATACACACACACACACACACACACACACACACACACACACACACACACACACACACACATATATATATATATATATATATATATATATATATATTTTTTTTTTTAATCAAATTTACTAGTCGAGAAAGTTTAAATGAATTGTAATTTCAAATTGATTAAACTTAAAAATTTAAATGCAACAAGGACCTTTTACAGTGTAGGTCCAAAAATCCTATAAATTAAAACCTTAAATCTGACTGTTAGGAGGAATGGATGACCAACGAGAATGTCGACCAAGTAACACAAATCTTTGGTTGACTGCTTAACCATACTCTTCAACGTGTCTTATTTAGTTTCTTACCACATAAGAGGATTTTACTATTTGCTGTTTGTTACTCAACGCTAGCAGTCCTTTGCGGGTATTTGTCTGGTGTGTATTTCAAAATATTAGAACGACAGGACTCAGTTGAAGGGTCGTTGTTAGTAAACAACTAGAGGACGTTAATGCACTGACCTGTGAAGGTGTCACTGCTCTCGAGAACAGAGCTTGTCACAGAGATGAGACGTAACACTCAGGTCAAGACTCACTGTTTTCATTAAAATTCCCTTGAGCGGGTATGAGATTCTCTGCAAGTTGACCCTTCAGATGCTCAAGTCAAGGGCCGATATAATACTGTTAGCATTCCCCATCATCTCAGTTTCAGTTGTATGGCAGTTACGCTGGCACTTGAAGAGTGTCATTTTCTTTACTGTATTGATGTTTTGGGGCAGGACAAACCAAAGAGCTTTTCCCATTATCTCGATTAGTTTATGTCACAGTCGTTTAAATGATTATGCACTGCACGCGTCTGTGGCATGCGCTGCCAACTCACACCAGGAGTCGCGATACCATGTGATTTACCGTCCAACTTTGTTTTTCTTGATTTTGTTAGTTCTAACAAGGAAACGTTGGCTAAAGGTTAACGTTTTGTTCGATTTAATTCTGTTTTTTGTTGCTTCTTTGCTATGTCCTATTTCGTTGTTTTTTAGACTACAAAGTTAATACATTTAAAAGTTCAGTTATGAAGGACAAGGATTAAAGATGTGTTGCTGTATATTTGTCTAAAATACATCCTCAATTATGAATCTATATTCCGCATACAGTGCGTGTGAGATACGGGAGGCTGCTTGGGGTGTTTATTTTGAAAGTGACAGAATTATTTCCTTTTATTTTGTATTTACGGTGCGCCTTTTACGCGGTGCGCGTTAAAAATAGACTAGGCATGTTACTTTAATGCCAATAAAAAGGTTATTAGTCAGTAATTGAATTGCCTCATTATCACAAATGTCACTTTAGTCATTTCATTGTTATTTACTAAATTTGACTGTTTTTTTGCTGCAAAACCTTTTAAGTGCATGTAAGCACATAGTAAACAGTGGCAAAATCACTAAAGGTACAACTAGAAACCAGTGGCAGCTTGTGACTGCTCTTCCGAGGGGCGGAAATTAAAAATATGTGTTCGGAGTGTTATGTGTTTTGCTCGTGTTTTCAAAATATGTGTTTGTTGCATCATGAGAACCATGTAGACCTAAAATAACGTAAAAACTAATTCCGTTACTAATTCAGTTTATATTGAGTTCTGTGTTTTCAAGTGGATTAATAATTTGGTGGGGCACTGCTCATAGACTGTATAAAACAGGCACAGCCCCACCTGCCCATATACTGTAGGCAAGCTGGTTGGTTATTTAAGTTGTTTTATAAATTTCCCCTTGAAACATTATGCTGCCTGCATGGCATTAAGGTAACTTGGCTTAGGTAGCGTGCACCAAAGCTTTTAAACACGTCTGAAAACGCCTGGAGGAGTTTTCATCCAGTTTTCATCCAGAGTTGAATATTTTTAGACCACAGCGCGGAAAAAATGGACAGCTGCTGGCTGTTTTGAAAAAAATATACGCCGGCCATAGGCGTAAACACTCCCAATTTATGTACATTCTATGCTTTGCCCACCCTGTTTTATAAAGGCCAACCCACTTGAACATTTCTGGCTTCGCCACTGTCCATGAGAACTGTAAGTGGACGTATGTTTTGGGTTTATTTAAGCCTGTTATTGTATTTGTCTATAGTTCTTGCAAATTTAAAGTTAGCTGGTGATTTTGTTGTTTGAGCAACCTGATTTTCATCATGACACCATTAAATGCTTTTAATGGATTTTGCCAACATGGCCGTATTTCTGAATGGCCTGAGAACGGGATTAAGCAGATTTGAAGCGTAAGTATTTGATAAACATATAATGCATGCCAAAAGAGATCTCATTTATGATGGAGGTGATGTTTAGTGACGTTTAGCGGCTTTTGCATCTGAGCTCTTTATATGTATATACAGGACCCTTTTACTTAAGCTGCATAGATGTTATACAAAATATTTCTATGTTTTTCTGGTATGCTTAAAAATAAAAATAAGAGGCTCAGCAAAAAATAAAAACATGAGCCAATTCTGCAAAGAGCGCCATTTAAATACTGCATGATAATCATTTAATGCAAAGGCAATGTCAAGTGGCCCTACAGCTACTTAAATACACAGCCATTTTGGTGATCAAGCTTCACAATTATAGAGAAATATTGCTTGATGTGGATTTATTTCATTAACTGGGTAGTTTCCGACTAAAGATAATTTCTGGTGTTTTCAGCGTAATATATTTATCTGTTCGGCTGGTCTCTGCAACAGCGCGTGTGTTTAATGACTCTCTGAGGGGGAATGCATGAAGATGTATTAAAACCCATTCATAAAGAGTTTGTTTCATTACAACACTGAAAGCAATATTTATTTCTAATTGCACAGTGGATTTTCAGTGTTATTTATATTCATGACCAACAACAAGCTTTGGTCATTTCAGTAATATCCACATAAAGCATCTTTCTTACAATGCTGTGATCCTTTCATTTTTTCTTAATGTGCTTTACTGTCAGGCAAATAAACATTTTTATTGTGTCCTTTCTAGCTACAAGTGCATAAAACAACAGCATATAGATTTGTATATATATTCTGAAAAATAAAATGAAAACTCACAGTGTCAATAATTGGATATTCTGGTTGATTGCCAGGGCATTGGATACAGCAAATTCTCATCCACCAAGCAACTATCGCATAGAAAAGTAGCTGCCCACATTTTGCAAACAAGCCACATGGTTTGAGGTATTAAGACAGAGTGGGGTGTTAGATGGCAAATTTAATGTAGGTATGTATGAATATTAATACTGCTTGCTTAATTCTTGATTGGCCAACATGGCTTTATGGTTAAGCACGAAGGATAGGTTTTTTTTAAGTGTTCAGCCTTGCAGAGCATAGTTTTTTGACTCGTAGGTGTACACAGACTTTTGACGCATGCACATTGCAACAAAACTGGCTATCAGCCTAGTTTTCACTTTATTTATTTAGCATATTTCACTTTGAAATTAAATCCATGTTGTGCTTTGATTGCAAAATCTTCACCGACATTTCACTTCTTTCACTTACCCATATTTACTTCACACCCCATCCACAATAACAAAGCTACATCACTCTCATTATAATCAAAGCTGCAGTACTCTGCACTGTCTACACACCTGCAGACTCAGTGTTTAAAGAGATGCTGATGGATGGCTGGTGAAATACACTCCAGGCTTTATTGATCTGCAAATGCTGTACAAAACAAAAAAGTATTACTAGAAAATTTGTTTAGTTTAAGAATATAATAAAAAACAGTGTTACCTGCAGCACTCATTATAAATGTAATCAAAAAAAGGGGATTTTACAGAAGGAGCTCAACTAAGAACATGGCTGACTCCAGGCTGTATAAGCCCTAACTTATATGAAACCCCACACATTTCTGATGGCCAGTATCTGACCCACTTTTAGCCCTATTTAACTAAAGACACGATGTACATATTCAACAGATGTGTTGTCCTTGTATTGAGATTTTTTTAAGGGGATTTGTCACAACAGTCTTGAAATCTTCTGCATATCCTTTAAAGTCTCCCCGTAGTAATTTATCATTTAAAACCCATCTTTGAGCATCATAATAGCATATAGAAAGTTTTGGCTGTCACAGTAATTTCTTCACGCTTTAAAACAGCTAAAATTTAACTGTACACCCTTGCCTCATTAACTCTTTCCCCTCCAGCGTTTTTCAAAAAAGTTGCCAGCCAGCGCCAGCATTTTTCATGATTTTCACAAAAGTTTAATGCCTTCCAAAAAAAATTATTCTTTAAATATATAAGCAAACAATATCAAATGAAAGAACAGACCCTCTGCTTTCAAAAAAAAAAAAAAAAAACGTTTCATCCTACCTTCATTAGTTCCCTTTCTATTACCTCTCAAATATGGGCAGGTTTCTTCAAAAACACCCAATTTTGAGCAAAAAGCTGAGATAATTCAATTTTTGTGAAGGACTTCTGATAGAGATCAGATTCAGAGCGATCTTTAAAACATACACAGAGTTCTTTCACGTGAGGTGCTACTTCCGGGTTGTAGAAGTTGCAGTATTGCGGAAAGCCGGAAATCCTTGTCATTGACAGGGAAGCGTTTTCTGTTAATTGACGAGTTATCATGTCAATGGTGGGGAAAGAGTTAAGTATACGCAGATCTAAGAATATGCAAATTAGTATCGCCTCTACTCAGTCACACAGCTCGACCCTAGATATGAATATGTGATTTAGTCTCCACCTCCACTCTTTTGACCACCTCAGACCATAGATATATATGTAAATAGATGCTACATTTGGCAGTTTTAGACCCATTAATGCTAAGTTTGGTTTTGCACAATGCATACGTGAACTGCACATTTGCAGGACTAATCTTTAAGCTCTGATGTAAACAGGTTACAGCACTCACCCTTCATGTGTGAGTAGCACAGAAGCAGAGCTGCTGTGATCATTTCAGCGCCTGGGTTCATGAGGCATCCAAACATAATATCTATTACTCAAACTATACTGATCCACGCATTCGACTGTGTGGTCTTAAAGGAATAGTTTACCCAAAAATGAAAATTCTGTCATCATTACTCATCCTCATACCACAAGATGATATTTTAATAAATGATTGTAAGCACATCTGCTGTAACTATTGACTTAAGGAGGAAAAAAACAAATATTATGTATTGTGATAAATGAGAAGATATTTTAATAAATTATGGTAAGCACACAGTTGACGGTACTTATTGAATTCCATAATATTTTTTTTCTACTCTGGAAGTCAATGGTTACAATCAGCCGTGTGCTTGCCATCATTTATCAAAATATCTTCTCCTGTGTTTATCAGAAAAAAGAATTTAGAACAACATGAAGATGAGAAACTGAAAACAGAATTTTCATTTTTGGGTGAACAGTCCCTTTAAATGATGAATTTAACCATTGCTTGTCTTAAAATAGATTAAAAACATCACATAGACATATAACATCACATAACATAAAAAACCTGATTTTCTGCACACTGGGACCATCTGCCACTAAGAAACACTTTTAAAATTAGGACTAACAGTATGCAGTATGCAAAGACTTGCATTTGAGGCATAAATCTAAACAAAGATGTGATAATTATGAAGTTGTTGATTGTAAATATACAGTTTCAAGCAAGCAACAGCGTCATTTTACCATCTAGGTTAACAATAGACCCAAATAGTTTTGCTATGAGTAACCCACTTCTATAAACTTGTTTACAGGTTGTTTTTGCCAAAATAACTAGTGATTACAGGGTTTATGGTTTTATTCATTTATTTTTAATTTTTAGGTGAGTCATCTTTTAAGTTTTCACTGTTTAGCCTACACGTCTGGGCTATTAGACATCTTTAACGCCAAATTGCTTGGTGGGATGTAACCAGTATTGCTGGACTGATGACCGTAAACTCTGAGGTCGAACTCTCCAGTCGTTTCTTAAATAGCTGCTGTCGTCCTAAGTGAGTCACCTGCATGAACGAGTGCAATGCATGCTGGGGGTGTCCCATCTTTCTGTCAGGGTTTTTTCCATGTATTGTCACTGACCTGCACCGAGTCTACACCTCACTGTCACGCCGGGCATTATAATGAGCTCCTGCCCTCGGCTGTCATTTCCACCTCTTTCCCTTCACGTTCAGAAACAGAAAAAAACATTTCTGGAATTGTGAATATCGTCTTTCTGGAATCTGAATTTAACTCTTGTGCTATAACCATATGTTTTCTGTCTAGGGGTTCTACATGGCTGATCAGATGTCTTAAAGGGATAGTTCGGCCAAAAATGATATTAAACCCATGATCTACTCACCCCCAAGCTGTCCGAGTTGCATATGTCCATCGTTTTTCAGACAAACACATTTTCGGATATTTTAGAAAATGTTTTAGATCTTTCAGTTGATTAAATGTAATGTTACGTAGTCCACGACCTTCAAGTCCAAAAAAAGTGCGTCCATCATTCACAAATTAAATCCAAACGGCTCCAGGATGATAAACAAAGGTCTTCTGAGGGTAATCCGCGCGGTGTTGTTGTAGAAATATCCATATTTAAAACTTTATTAACATAAATTAATACCTTCCGGTAGTGCCGCCATCTTAGTCGCGTCCGCATTCAGGATGAGAGCTTACGCAGCCTACGGAGGCTACTCTGCTGCTGCTCTGTGCCCCCGCCCTCCGAATTTGTCATACGTCACTAAGAAAAGCGCGTACACTACGCTAATACTCTCTCCTGAATACAGAGGAGTCTAAGATGGCGGTGCTACCGGAAGGTATTTATTTTCGTTAATAAAGTTTTAAATATGGATATTTCTACAACAGCACCATGCGGATTACCCTCAGAAGACCTTTGTTTATCATCCTGGAGCCGTTTGGATTTATTTTGTGAAGGATGGACGCACTTTTTGCCGTAATATTACATTTATTCAACTTAAAGATCTAAAACATTTTCTAAAATATCCGAAAATGTGTTTGTCTGAAAAACGATGGACATATGCAACTCGGACAGCTTGGGGGTGAGTAAATCATGGGTTTAATATCATTTTTGGCCGAACTATCCCTTTAAATGATTTTATGTATGGTTGAGAGTGTTTCTGACACTTGCAGTTATTATAAACCAATCTTAAATTAATATGCAAACACTTGTTCCTGACTTTTCACAAATAAGATGGCATAAACTGTATAGCCCACTGTCTAAAATCAACAAACGTGGAGGCAAAGCTGTGTTTAAAAGGTTTAGGGTTGATACATTGAACAAGTATTGTTAAAATTTGCCAGGTAAGTGGGATCTAATTTTTCTTAAGATTCAAAGCTTTGATTAAACCCCTGGATACACGGCGCGATTTTTGGCTGTTCCAGAAGAAAGATTACCATCGTGAGCAATTTCTGTTATCATGGCTCTTCATCGGTGGTCCCATGTCGTACAGTAAGAAAGTTTCCAAGACGGACGTTTTTCCGCTCTTCTGTCCAAAGATAGCCTGTGATGATCAATGCACAGTGTGTTTGCTGCTACAACCTGCGTACCAGTATTTGTTTACCACTAACGCATGCTGGTGACATTGCGCTAACGTGTGTTGCAGCCGTCAAAGCCTGCAATTCAGTAGGGGTTATCATCGTACAGTCTACATGCAAGTTTAAACGTTCCATGTCGCACAGTGTAATCTTACAGGAGTGCAAAAATCCTACAGTGTATCCCGGGCTTAAGGGAAGGCTAAGGATATGTTTTCAATGTATCTGTACATACACAGATGAGCCATTACATTATGAACACCTGCCTAATATCCTGTAGAGCCTCCTTTAGCCTGCAAAACAGCAGCTATGAGGCGAGGAATTGATTTGACAAGGTGGAAGGCAAATTTGTAGCTTTCCTGGGGTATCTGGTACCATTATATCAACAGTTCCTTTATATTGCAGGGTGGTGGTGATTTAGCGAAAACCCATTTTTCAAGTCAACCACTAATGTTCAATTTGGTTTCTCATCAGGTGAATTTAACAGAAATTCACTCTCATGTTATTTGAACCCCTCTTTGGTGATTCTGTTTGTAATGGAAATCACTGGCAGAGAAAAAACAGTTGCCATGAAAGGGTGCACTTGGTCCACAATGCTGTTCAGATATCTGACAGCTGTCAAGGAAGGTGCATTGTGATAACAGGGCCCAAAGAAAACCTTGTTCAGCCTGTATCCATCCAAAAGTTCATCTAGGTACCATAGCCTCTGTTAGTAAGCGATTTATCTGCGCTTGACCATCAACGTGATGCACCAGGAGTCTTAAGTTATCAGACGAGGTCTCTTTCTTCCAACCATCTACGGCTCATTCACAAAGATCTTGGGCCCATTTTATGCATTGCTGGCATGAAGTTACAGTAGCACGGGGACCTGAGTGGGTCATTGGCTATGCAGGCCCAAACGGAGAAGGTTGCAATGAACTGTGTGCTGTGACACATTGCTCTGTTCACCACTGTTGGAACTGCATGGTGATTTGTGTCACTGTGGCCCTGTGGTCGCTGTAAATAATGGGTGACAGTTTCTACTCCCCTCTGGCATCAATGTACTTCAGATGACACGCAGCTGGATGCCGGTTTGTCATTTGGCTATCCGCGCACCACTTACGTACTCACTAGTGGCACATGAACAACCCACAAGGCAAGTTCCCAGACACGGTGGCATCACAATTTGTCCTCTATCAAAATCCGATTATTTAACAGTGTTACCCGTTCTGACAAAAAACACTTTACTGACCGAAAGCTGGTCCATGGGCACTACATATACTGCTTTATGAACTGCACCTGTACCATCGTATGGTTGCCAGGTACGCTCATTGCTCCAGGCTGGTGGTCAAAATGTTATTGCTCATTGGTGTATATCTGTCCTGCATCGAAATTCAGATTTTTAAAGTCTATACACATTTTACAGTCTACTTTTTTTTAAACACACTGTCATGAAAAATTGTCAAAAAATGGTATCAAGCTCTCACTTGGATAGTGACCTGTAAGAAAGTCCATTTAGGTAAAGATATATATACATTTGGTACCAGTATGTGCCTTTGAGGTACTAATATGCACTCTTGGTTAACTTTTTGCAAGGTGTACTTTTTAAAAGGGTACTGCCCCAGTGACAGCTAAGGACACTTTTTGACAGTGTTGACACTGGCACTCCATTATTAAAACTCTTTCACTCCAGTCTATTTTTTGGTATAAGATATTTTAGATAAACCCGCACTGTCTATGCAAGACTGCTTATTATCCTTGCTTATCAATTAGCGGGCGTGCACACCAATCAATTGTTTCCAATGAAAGCACTTTTCAAAAGCTCAGCTCATCAATGTCACTCTCACTCGGCCGTCCAATCACAGTGGAGGAGGGGCAGGACAAATATCACGAAAACCAACCGATGCATCGTACAACGACTGATAAACAAAGCAAAAGTATCATAGCAATCAAAGCGCTTGGCTGAAAAAAAGCTGACAGTCAGCGTCCGCCTGGTGTTTTCAGCCGCGTTAAAAGCTTTGGTGTGCATCAGATATTATTGACATTTTAATGCTTGTCACCTAGGTATAGAGTAAATTATCTTTCAGGGTCAAACTCTCCGCCATTCATTAAGGGGCTGGACACACCAAAACTTTTAAACGCGGCTGAAAACGCCTTGAGGACGCCGAATGCCAGCTGTTTTTCAGCTGAGTGCCAGCTTTCTTCCGCTCTGCACTTTGGTAGCTGTGATACTTCAGCTGCGAGCCGGTTGGTTGCTGTGGTAATGTCCCGCCCCTCCTCTACTGTGATTGGGCGGCCGTGTGAGAACTGACATTGACGAGCGGAGCTTTTCTCCCCAAGTTGAATCTCTTTCAACTCTCGACGCTCAGCGCCGAGCGCGAAAAAACCGCCGAGCGCCGGTTTTCAGCGCGAAAAAAACCCGCTAGCTGCTGGCTTATTTGAAAAACGCCGAGCTTCCATTGGAAACAATTGAAAACATGCGCCGGCCGCGGGCGTAAAAGTTTTGGTGTACACAACCCCCTAAGAGAACAGCAGTAAATGTAGGCAAGCCTTCAGTCAATCCAATTTATACACTCACATAAAGGATTATTAGGAACACTTGTTCCATTTCTCATTAATGCAATTATCTAATCAACCAATCACATGGCAAGGCTTCAATGCATTTAGGCCCCTTAGTGCCAATTGGGCATCGTTTAAATGCCAGAGCCTACCTGAGCATTGTTTCTGACCATGTCCATCCCTTTATGACCACCATGTACCCATCCTCTGAAGGCTACTTCCAGCAGGATAATGCACCATGTCACAAAGCTCGAATCATTTCAAATTGGTTTCTTGAACATGACAATGAGTTCACTGTACTAAAATGGCCCCCACAGTCACCAGATCTCAACCCAGTAGAGCATCTTTGGGATGTGGTGAAACGGGAGCTTCGTGCCCTGGATGTGCATCCCACAAATCTCCATCAACTGCAAGATGCTATCCTATCAATATGGGCCAACATTTCTAAATAATGCTTTCAGCACCTTGTTGAATCAATGCCACGTAGAATTAAGGCAGTTCTGAAGGCGACAGGGGGTCAAACACAGTATTAGTATGGTGTTCCTAATAATCCTTTAGGTGAGTGTAATCTCATTTACACATTTACACTAACGCATGGAAATTATCTGAATCCAAATAATGCTGGGTTCTTGGTTTTATGTTTTTACTTCATTTCGGCATGACATTTGTCCTTGTTATGTTTCTTTTTCCCGGAACAACCTCCCTTCTGTGCAAATGTATTAAAGGCCGCACGGCAGTTAAGCCAATTGGAAAGTTGTAATAAGTTGTAACCCCGCCCTCCAACCACCTGTCATATATAAACAACATAAGGCAAACACAGTATGTGGGCAAAGTTGCAGTGTAATTGCAACAGCAGGCTGTCTATGTGCTTTCATACTGACATTGTCTCTGATGTGTCACGGTTGCAGCTCCTAAAAAGACTGTGTTGAGTATTTCCTTGGAAAACTACCATTAATTATAAAACGTGTATGTGGCCATTAGAATTATTACACACTTGAAAGTGTAGCTGTAAACTGTCTATTATCTGGATTGAGTCAGATTTATTGCTTTTGTGTATGTGCTCCTGATATCAAATAATAGATAGTTTTATATATAAAAATATTAAATAACAACTCTGAAAATAGATTTGTAGTGCATGTTTAACATGTGTCTGCTGATCTGCAGCAGTTAATATGGGCTCAGCTCTGAAGCTGAACTCTCACAGACGCTCCTGCTGTGCAGCTGTTGTCTTACTGTGTGCCACTGTGTTCATTACTGTACAGTATGTTGCATCCGTTTAATTGTCACAGATGCAAAATATGTCAAATCTGACCTTTTATGATATCATTTTATGCCAATAAAAAACAAATAGACACGTTTTCCCATTTAAAATCTTTTTAAAGTCTTCCTGTGAAGAATTTTCTTTCTACTCCACCTTAAATACTTTGCACCCATCTTTATATTGACATAATTTGCATAACATGCATTAAAAATGCATTACGTATATGTATTTTATTAAAAGGCACAACTTGTAAGTTTTTGCCACCAGAGGTCGCATTTCCAAAACAATAACAAAAGTGAAGCTTGATGATGCTATTGTATGATTATGTTTTTTTGGGGGGGAGGGTTACGTTACTCGCCAATAGGTAATCGTGATCCATGATGGCTGGATGACACAACTGTATAACTATTACTTCCAAATTTGTCCATGTGTGTTAAAATATAGTTTCTACAAGCGGAAACCAGGATAGCATGGAAATTACTTCATTGATAGGCAACAAGGACAATGGACAAGCCATTATTTAATACCAGAATTTCTCTGGATTTACAAATCCTTGGGAACTTTTGGAATAATGTAAGTACTAAATGTAATGTACTGCATTAAATATACACAGATAGAGCTTGGCAGGGGGGCACTGCACACCAGACCAAAACCAATTATTATGATTTTGTCTGACCTATTAATGAAATAGAAATATAAGAAATTATATTTTATTTGTCTAACCTCAATATCAATTAATCAATAGGTAAACTGAGTAAGGCTAAAATATTTTTTATTAATTTAAACCATATTTAAAAAGCACTCTCTCGCTTATCTCAAAGTATTGCAGTACCCTTCTTTATGTAATACTTTTATTGAAATATATAACACTGTGCAAGTGGTGTGTGGATATTTTAATAAAAAAGTCTTACATATTGTTCCTTTAAACATATAGCAATATGTGTGATGCTTTCATTAATCAGTCCCCTCTCTTGCACAGCCTTCTCTGCAACATTGCAGCATTAGCACTGTGTCTTAAACTGCGCTGGGATATGGTTACATGTCTGTTGCACACCATTGTGTGAGGAGAAACGGGGAATGAGATTAAAGTGTTCACCAGCTGTTGCTTTCTCAGAACGGCTTGGGCTAAATTAAAAAGCTTTTTAACTTGAATTCCACTGAGTTTTAATGATATACGCAGTAATGTTCAGGCTATTTCTTCTCCTGTCTCTGAAGATGTCTGGATATTAAAATCCTTTCAAACATTAATTTTAAAGGGAGTTTTAGGCAGCTGTGGCACACTGTAACCATGACAAATACTGTAAATTACATTGTGAATTTCAGTGCTAGTAACGGTTAGAAGCAGCCGCACTGCATAAGTAAGTAAGTGCATCTGTATGTGTGTGCATCATATATATATATATCAATAAATAAACTCCATCCACATACCTGAAGTCTTGCAGGCAGATGCATTGAAAGGAAATAATATAAAGACTAAGGGAACACTCCTGTAGCTTGCAAAAAAATGCAATATATGTTTCAATAAATCTTGGATTTGTTGCAGTATCCAGCATAGTGTGGGAATTGTGGCCTTATCTTTGTGTCTTATGGGCATTTCACACGATACACAGCAGCCGCGAGTGTCTAGTTAATTTTCAATAGGAGACGTGCAGAAAGTGGCAAAACAGGGGGGGGGGGGTATAGAGGTGAAAAGGAGTGTTAACGCCTTGCTTGTGCACTGCCACTTCCTTGGACACGGCTCTTCACGGCATGCACTATTGAAGATAAACATATTTGCACTAAATGCTGCACAAAACGCTTCCACTACTTGCCGCGTACCGTGTGAAACTCCCATTAGTGATGTCACTCACAGTAATTTGTTTTATATCAATTTTACAAACTTAATGAGACCTTTTCCCTAAATTTAACAGATCTGCATCTTAAGGCTTTAAACTTCTGTTTTTTTGTACTTGCTGCATCTACACTACAGCATCCCCAGAAGGTATCCAAATATCATAACAGCAATATTTGGTTAGCATTTGCAAATACTAAAGTAAAGTATTTTACTTTAGTGTATTGAGGCATTTCGTTTTTGTTTTTAAGCAACTCCTCTCTGGTGTCCTAGCCGAGTAACCACAGGTGTTATTCATCTCTTACAGAAGACAAACAATGGCTTTACAACCAGAAACAATACATCTTTGTTTTTTTATTTAAACGGCATTTGTTTGTTGTTGTGAAACATTGTGCTTGTTAAATGGACCACTTGGCACATTTTGTTATTTAATGCAATGGCATTTGTACTTTTTCAAGCGTCAATGCTTCAAAGCATGAAGTGTCAACTCAAGACACGGCCAATAATTGTAGAAGTTTTATAAACACAGAATAATTGGTTTGAATTTTGCTCTTGTTTAAAATGGTTGTGATGATGCAGTCCTACGTGATTCCTGAAAACAGATAAATCCGGAGGTTACTGTGATACTGACATGTCCTCAATCCGTCTCACCTTTCCTACTGTATATGTCACAGGTAGGGGTGGACCCAGGTGTAAATAAGGTCACGCCCCTTTCTCCACCTCGAGGAGATTCCCAAAGCCACCCCAATGACCAGACACACAAGGTAAGCATAAATTAAAATATACTTTATTTAATTTACTTAAAAATAATAAATAGGGAAGGGAAACAGGGGAACTTAAAATAACGGCCACTCTAGGCTCTCCTCCTTCGGCTCAATATCTCAGCGTTCACGTTGGCTCTCTTTCTCTCCACAGACGGCTGCTGGAATACAGGGACACAGTGAATCGTTCTCAAGACGTTTGATCACCTCTGCGCTGATTACAGCTTCCAGGTAGGTATGGCTCTCTCCAAAGCTCAATATCTCAGTGTTCACGTTGGCTCTCTTTCTCTCCACAGATGGCTGCTAGGATACAGGGACACAGTGAATCGTTCTCAAGTCGTTTGCTCACCTCTGCGCTGATTACAGCTTCTAGGTAGGTATGGCTCTCTTTCTCTCCACAGTTCAGTATCTCCGTGTTCACGTTGGCTCTCTTCAATGCAGCGATTTAGCAATGATTTGTAATGGGACGCCGGGGGCCGAGACCCTCTCGGCGAACTCGTTGATGAACAGAGGGGCGAGGAAGCCACGCCGGCACACCGGGTCGAGCGCTGCCCTATCCTCGAGACCCGTTGGTCAATCGAAAACTGGACCGGGGCGCCCTTTCGTCGAGACCTCGGGCCAGCGGATCTCTCCTGCCTCTACTCTGTGATGATGAAAGAACACAAGTAAGGTCACAACAATAGGTGCAGTACTCACACGCACACTGCCACTCGCACAGTTCTTCGCCGCCACTCTGTAGTTCTGTGAGACTGAAAACACACTACAGCTTTATTATACAGGTTTTTCCTAGCGCCGTTCTTTCCTCTTCATCGCCCCGGGACGAGTGACTGAAAACGGGATTACGTCAAACAGGACACAGCACTCACACTGCAATACACGGCATTACACAGCACCACTTCAAGTGAAAATGTCCAAAGACTCACCCCCACCACGCTCAGTGCACACAATAGACACCCGTCCTCTTCCACGTCGCTCTGGGCGAGAATAGGGAGATGGTAGATGGCCTAGCGTTTGTTTGCTATCGTTGCTGTAGCTGCTTTCCCACGAAACCTTCGGCTCGCCCACCACGCTGGTACAGGGGTAGGGCCACTCGATCTCTCTTAAGAGCACTTAAACAATGTATCAATCCAATGTATACAAACACTCACTTCAAGGGATTTGGTTACTCACGATCTCTGTCTTTCTTCGTCCTAGTTTGTCTTCATGCCAATAGTAACTCCAAATATCTAGACAGGGCGCTTTCCAGCCACAAATACCACTTTTCCCACAGATATATATACTCACAACGGTAAGTTTTCCTCTCCTTCCGTTTCTCTCAATAAATGTCAGTATTCGTCTAGTACTTCACCTATAAGGTCTTCAATGTCCTCATTCCCATCGATCTATGATCCACACATGGAGGGAGAGAGCAATCCAGCGATCCGAATATAGCGTATCAGGCGAGCTCAACTCAGCACTACAATTCACACCAACACAACAGTGGATAACATCAGCGAATTCGGGGTGCTCCTTTTTAAAAGATCCACGACTTGCCTTCCTTTCACCCTCTGTGACTCTGTCCTCTTTCCGCCCGCTTCAGCGATCGCCGGATCAACAGAGCTTCGGGCTCTTCAAAAGGTGCGTGTCTTTATCTGCCTTTGGCAAAGGAGCTTCCCCGTGTCACTCGCCTCTCGTGTCCATCGCGCTCGTGAGAATCCCCCCTCGTGTCTGAACTCCTTTGCTTTGTGTTCTTGCAGAGCTATTTATTCATCTCCCTCTCACACAGCCTCCAATCACACTTCACTCGCTTAACTCTTTACACCTGTGGCTCATAAGCCCCGATTATGTTGCCCTGGAAACCAGGAAGTGAGACGGTCCGTCTTCGAATGCGGCCCGGTGGGAAACCTTCCGGGCGGAACCAAACTTCCCTAACTTTGGTTCCGCCCCCGAAAAGATCGTCACCTTGTGACATCCTCCCCCGCCAATCCGTTCTCGTCCCGAGAACGAGTCAATATGGGGACTGCTGCAAATTTAAAAGGGTATTTTATTTAAAAAAACGTGGTAGGCCATTGGGGGACCTTGGTCTCAACCCGAGGTGGACTGCCGACTACGCCAAATCTGTCACAGGTAGGGGTGGACCCAGGTGTAAATAAGGTCACGCCCCTTTCTCCACCTCGAGGAGATTCCCAAAGCCACCCCAATGACCAGACACACAAGGTAAGCATAAATTAAAATATACTTTATTTAATTTACTTAAAAATAATAAATAGGGAAGGGAAACAGGGGAACTTAAAATAACGGCCACTCTAGGCTCTCCTCCTTCGGCTCAATATCTCAGCGTTCACGTTGGCTCTCTTTCTCTCCACAGACGGCTGCTGGAATACAGGGACACAGTGAATCGTTCTCAAGACGTTTGATCACCTCTGCGCTGATTACAGCTTCCAGGTAGGTATGGCTCTCTCCAAAGCTCAATATCTCAGTGTTCACGTTGGCTCTCTTTCTCTCCACAGATGGCTGCTAGGATACAGGGACACAGTGAATCGTTCTCAAGTCGTTTGCTCACCTCTGCGCTGATTACAGCTTCCAGGTAGGTATGGCTCTCTCCAAAGCTCAATATCTCAGTGTTCACGTTGGCTCTCTTTCTCTCCACAGATGGCTGCTAGGATACAGGGACACAGTGAATCGTTCTCAAGTCGTTTGCTCACCTCTGCGCTGATTACAGCTTCTAGGTAGGTATGGCTCTCTTTCTCTCCACAGTTCAGTATCTCCGTGTTCACGTTGGCTCTCTTCAATGCAGCGATTTAGCAATGATTTGTAATGGGACGCCGGGGGCCGAGACCCTCTCGGCGAACTCGTTGATGAACAGAGGGGCGAGGAAGCCACGCCGGCACACCGGGTCGAGCGCTGCCCTATCCTCGAGACCCGTTGGTCAATCGAAAACTGGACCGGGGCGCCCTTTCGTCGAGACCTCGGGCCAGCGGATCTCTCCTGCCTCTACTCTGTGATGATGAAAGAACACAAGTAAGGTCACAACAATAGGTGCAGTACTCACACGCACACTGCCACTCGCACAGTTCTTCGCCGCCACTCTGTAGTTCTGTGAGACTGAAAACACACTACAGCTTTATTATACAGGTTTTTCCTAGCGCCGTTCTTTCCTCTTCATCGCCCCGGGACGAGTGACTGAAAACGGGATTACGTCAAACAGGACACAGCACTCACACTGCAATACACGGCATTACACAGCACCGCTTCAAGTGAAAATGTCCAAAGACTCACCCCCACCACGCTCAGTGCACACAATAGACACCCGTCCTCTTCCACGTCGCTCTGGGCGAGAATAGGGAGATGGTAGATGGCCTAGCGTTTGTTTGCTATCGTTGCTGTAGCTGCTTTCCCACGAAACCTTCGGCTCGCCCACCACGCTGGTACAGGGGTAGGGCCACTCGATCTCTCTTAAGAGCACTTAAACAATGTATCAATCCAATGTATACAAACACTCACTTCAAGGGATTTGGTTACTCACGATCTCTGTCTTTCTTCGTCCTAGTTTGTCTTCATGCCAATAGTAACTCCAAATATCTAGACAGGGCGCTTTCCAGCCACAAATACCACTTTTCCCACAGATATATATACTCACAACGGTAAGTTTTCCTCTCCTTCCGTTTCTCTCAATAAATGTCAGTATTCGTCTAGTACTTCACCTATAAGGTCTTCAATGTCCTCATTCCCATCGATCTATGATCCACACATGGAGGGAGAGAGCAATCCAGCGATCCGAATATAGCGTATCAGGCGAGCTCAACTCAGCACTACAATTCACACCAACACAACAGTGGATAACATCAGCGAATTCGGGGTGCTCCTTTTTAAAAGATCCACGACTTGCCTTCCTTTCACCCTCTGTGACTCTGTCCTCTTTCCGCCCGCTTCAGCGATCGCCGGATCAACAGAGCTTCGGGCTCTTCAAAAGGTGCGTGTCTTTATCTGCCTTTGGCAAAGGAGCTTCCCCGTGTCACTCGCCTCTCGTGTCCATCGCGCTCGTGAGAATCCCCCCTCGTGTCTGAACTCCTTTGCTTTGTGTTCTTGCAGAGCTATTTATTCATCTCCCTCTCACACAGCCTCCAATCACACTTCACTCGCTTAACTCTTTACACCTGTGGCTCATAAGCCCCGATTATGTTGCCCTGGAAACCAGGAAGTGAGACGGTCCGTCTTCGAATGCGGCCCGGTGGGAAACCTTCCGGGCGGAACCAAACTTCCCTAACTTTGGTTCCGCCCCCGAAAAGATCGTCACCTTGTGACATCCTCCCCCGCCAATCCGTTCTCGTCCCGAGAACGAGTCAATATGGGGACTGCTGCAAATTTAAAAGGGTATTTTATTTAAAAAAACGTGGTAGGCCATTGGGGGACCTTGGTCTCAACCCGAGGTGGACTGCCGACTACGCCAAATCTGTCACAGGTAGGGGTGGACCCAGGTGTAAATAAGGTCACGCCCCTTTCTCCACCTCGAGGAGATTCCCAAAGCCACCCCAATGACCAGACACACAAGGTAAGCATAAATTAAAATATACTTTATTTAATTTACTTAAAAATAATAAATAGGGAAGGGAAACAGGGGAACTTAAAATAACGGCCACTCTAGGCTCTCCTCCTTCGGCTCAATATCTCAGCGTTCACGTTGGCTCTCTTTCTCTCCACAGACGGCTGCTGGAATACAGGGACACAGTGAATCGTTCTCAAGACGTTTGATCACCTCTGCGCTGATTACAGCTTCCAGGTAGGTATGGCTCTCTCCAAAGCTCAATATCTCAGTGTTCACGTTGGCTCTCTTTCTCTCCACAGATGGCTGCTAGGATACAGGGACACAGTGAATCGTTCTCAAGTCGTTTGCTCACCTCTGCGCTGATTACAGCTTCCAGGTAGGTATGGCTCTCTCCAAAGCTCAATATCTCAGTGTTCACGTTGGCTCTCTTTCTCTCCACAGATGGCTGCTAGGATACAGGGACACAGTGAATCGTTCTCAAGTCGTTTGCTCACCTCTGCGCTGATTACAGCTTCTAGGTAGGTATGGCTCTCTTTCTCTCCACAGTTCAGTATCTCCGTGTTCACGTTGGCTCTCTTCAATGCAGCGATTTAGCAATGATTTGTAATGGGACGCCGGGGGCCGAGACCCTCTCGGCGAACTCGTTGATGAACAGAGGGGCGAGGAAGCCACGCCGGCACACCGGGTCGAGCGCTGCCCTATCCTCGAGACCCGTTGGTCAATCGAAAACTGGACCGGGGCGCCCTTTCGTCGAGACCTCGGGCCAGCGGATCTCTCCTGCCTCTACTCTGTGATGATGAAAGAACACAAGTAAGGTCACAACAATAGGTGCAGTACTCACACGCACACTGCCACTCGCACAGTTCTTCGCCGCCACTCTGTAGTTCTGTGAGACTGAAAACACACTACAGCTTTATTATACAGGTTTTTCCTAGCGCCGTTCTTTCCTCTTCATCGCCCCGGGACGAGTGACTGAAAACGGGATTACGTCAAACAGGACACAGCACTCACACTGCAATACACGGCATTACACAGCACCACTTCAAGTGAAAATGTCCAAAGACTCACCCCCACCACGCTCAGTGCACACAATAGACACCCGTCCTCTTCCACGTCGCTCTGGGCGAGAATAGGGAGATGGTAGATGGCCTAGCGTTTGTTTGCTATCGTTGCTGTAGCTGCTTTCCCACGAAACCTTCGGCTCGCCCACCACGCTGGTACAGGGGTAGGGCCACTCGATCTCTCTTAAGAGCACTTAAACAATGTATCAATCCAATGTATACAAACACTCACTTCAAGGGATTTGGTTACTCACGATCTCTGTCTTTCTTCGTCCTAGTTTGTCTTCATGCCAATAGTAACTCCAAATATCTAGACAGGGCGCTTTCCAGCCACAAATACCACTTTTCCCACAGATATATATACTCACAACGGTAAGTTTTCCTCTCCTTCCGTTTCTCTCAATAAATGTCAGTATTCGTCTAGTACTTCACCTATAAGGTCTTCAATGTCCTCATTCCCATCGATCTATGATCCACACATGGAGGGAGAGAGCAATCCAGCGATCCGAATATAGCGTATCAGGCGAGCTCAACTCAGCACTACAATTCACACCAACACAACAGTGGATAACATCAGCGAATTCGGGGTGCTCCTTTTTAAAAGATCCACGACTTGCCTTCCTTTCACCCTCTGTGACTCTGTCCTCTTTCCGCCCGCTTCAGCGATCGCCGGATCAACAGAGCTTCGGGCTCTTCAAAAGGTGCGTGTCTTTATCTGCCTTTGGCAAAGGAGCTTCCCCGTGTCACTCGCCTCTCGTGTCCATCGCGCTCGTGAGAATCCCCCCTCGTGTCTGAACTCCTTTGCTTTGTGTTCTTGCAGAGCTATTTATTCATCTCCCTCTCACACAGCCTCCAATCACACTTCACTCGCTTAACTCTTTACACCTGTGGCTCATAAGCCCCGATTATGTTGCCCTGGAAACCAGGAAGTGAGACGGTCCGTCTTCGAATGCGGCCCGGTGGGAAACCTTCCGGGCGGAACCAAACTTCCCTAACTTTGGTTCCGCCCCCGAAAAGATCGTCACCTTGTGACATATAATTGGATGCCCCTGATAAGAGCCTGGTGGCAACAGCCACAACCAGACTGTGATAACACTGATAAAACCAGTTGAGTCGAAAGATTAAGTTACACGCTCTGTAGCCGGATTCCTCTTTAATGTGTGTCAGCTTTCTGTAATAACACTCAAAAATCAATCAAAGTTTTTCCAAGTTGCTTACATGCATGTCACATTTGATTCTGTACATGCATGCTGTTGTTAGGTTCATGGTCTGTTGTTTATTCTTGCCTTTTGTGTTTCTTTTGATCTTGCCTAAAACAAGAAACAAAATAATGTGTTTTGTTTACACCAAAATGCTGTTTTGGCATTTGAATAGTCGCAGAACATCGGCCAAGGGAGCATGGGACTTCCTATTACATAGTGACTGTTGAGTTCTGACACGCTTGAGTTCAAAGGCAGAAAGAAAGATTAAAGAGAATTACATTTTTCCTTTATTAGGAAGGATGTCAAGATTTCCTCAAGCAGCACTTACACACATCCTCCCCTCCTTTTTAATGAGATATTTCTGTGTTTTAAATGGTAAATTGATCTCTTTCTTGTCATTTTGTCACACCTGCTTGTCCTGCACCTGCTGTTTGATAGACGTTACACATAGATTTCAATTTCGCAGAGAAAGCAAACCAGACATGGATTCTTGCTTGACTTTTTGACAGCTGCATTGCTCATTTGCAGAAGAAGAAAAAAATGAGAGAAAAACATAATACTTTGATTTGAGAGGAGCTGTTCCATGAGCCTGTCATAGACATTACAGCCCTGTGGGAGAACAAAGGCAAAAAAAAAGGATCACCAGGGACTGAATCGTACCAACACTTCTAAAATGACTCTGAGCTGTTTCAGGAGAACATGGAATAAAGAACAGGAACAGAATGTGAAAATCAGGGATGAAACGTTTCGTCTCCGGCTCCATTGTGATCCCATGGGAACAAAGTGGGGTATGCCTACATCTCCAGCATACATTGTCTTGTGCTTGTCTCATCTTAAGGAGAGCAGATTGGTCTTGCCAAACGTACTAGATAAACCACCTGCTGCACCATATTAACCCATAGTCTTTTTTCAGGACTGATTGTTTAAATGCTAAATTCTCATTCGCTGACTAAGATAACCAATCAGAGATGCATCACTGCTATTGCTATGAATGCGTGAGATTGCAACAGTCAGTATAACTGCTAGTCCCGCCTTCCAGTAAAAAGAGCCAATCGTCAACCGTTAAAGAATACCATCCTCTGGGGGAGGGACTTTGCGCAAGCACAGTATCTGATAGGGCTTACAATTCTTGCTTTATATGAATATTAATATCTTTAGTAAAAAGAACAATTATTGATCATTTATCAAGGTCTTATCAAGATACTGAAAAAGAAAATGAAGTTGTTCATGCAGTTATTCAGCACATGTTTTCCCGTCAGATACACGACCAGACTGAGGGAAAGAAAAAGACATTGTAGATAAAATACAAAAGGGTTAAGCATTGGTTTAACGTTACAGTTTAGCATTCAACCTTACATCATAAGAACACCCCATACCTGTGCCAAAAGATGTTGGGGCATGAACCAATAACAAGATAATTAATAATAATGGGACGATGGGCGAGGTCAAGAGATCAGACAGGAGAGCACATGGCACACCAACACAAACAGAGCCATGTGCTTCCACACAAAACACTTGAGTGCCATGATCCTGCCACCAAAACTAGAGAAGACAAGAGACAACACAAGCAAAGATAAGAGAGGCAGGATCATGACATTTAATGTTTAGGGCCCTATCATACACCCGGCGCAAGGCAGAACGCATTTTTTTTTTTTTTGAGCCCGGCGCTGTTGTCATTTTCACATTCAGCCCCACGTTGTTTAAATGGCAAATGCATTTGCACCCATTTTTGCGCCCATGGGCGTTCTGGTCTGAAAACGAGGTGTGTTCAGGCGCATTGTAGGACAACTAAAATAGACTACGCCATTGAACAACACTGAAAAAAATTATTTATTCAGTTTACTCAATTTTTTTAAGGTAAGTGGTTGCAATCAATTTATTTAAGCTACATTTAAACAAATTTTTTTTATTTTTTTTTATTAAAATGTTTTTTAAATGTAGCTTAAATTGATAAATTGATTGGAACCACTTACCTTAAAAAAAATTGTAAATTGAATGAATAATTTTTTCAGTGAACTAAAACCGGGTCTAAAGTCAATGGCGCAATATTGTTTTGTTATTTAAAGGGCGAGTTAGTATTATGCACCTATAAACTGGATGACAACGCTCGTTTGCTTATCATATACTGTACATGGATGCGCAGCAGAACACAACTGTTTTTAAATATGAAAGATTAAAGGATTAAAATGTAAAAGAGTATTATTGAGTCTCTTGGACATAAATGAGGACCAATTATGAGACGTTAGAAGCTTCGTGGTAAGTAATTAAATGTTTGGCTTTTAAAAAAAGCTATTTTTTTTGCAAATTTTTAAATGATTAATTGAAATAACACTGATTATGTAGGCTATCCATACATTTACAGGAATTAAAAGCTATTATACTTACATGACTGAAACTACTAACAATTTAATACAAATAAAAACAACGCCATTTTTTACATCAATTTTAAACTTAATTTTTCAATTTACAAATTCCACTATCTAAATGTGGAATCTGCATGGAGTGAGCGCAACTGAATTTTAAAGAGGATGGGAGATGAGACTCTCATTGGTTTATTGCATGTTACGCCAAAAACACACTCATTACGAGAATAGAAATAACCCTTTTAGACTGTGCACTTGGTGCACAAACCATTTTTCCTGTTGTTAAATAAGCAAAAGTGTATTTGGACATGCCCTTTTACACTGTGCGCTTTAGACTATGCGCTTAGATCGTTAAAGCCGCTCTATGCATTTTCGGCGTTTTTGTCAAAAAGACCCATAGAGTCGCTGAGAATACTTGCAACTGTCGTAATTTCCTACTCTAGTCATTCTCGCGGTACTTTGACGTCATCCGGCGGTCGGTTCTTGCAGCCCCACACGAAGTCGAACAAATAGAATGTGCAGTATATTGCCTTATTGAGAAACACAACCATGAACATATGACCATCACTGTTTATGCTGTATATCAACACCTGTTCAGTCACTTGGCAGGTGCGTTGTTATCATTTCAGTTCAGACAAGCAATTGTGCAAGCATAGGATTGAGTCAGCACATCATTAGTCATTCAAAAGGAGAACTGTAAATGTAATTGTGAGAACATTGAGGGGCTGTTTACACTTGGTTTTAAGATGTGTTTTCATCGATCGGATCACAAGTGGACGAGAGAGACACATTACGTTTACACCTGGTATTTAAATCCGTCTCTTTTGTCCACTTTCGACCGCATCTGTCCTGAATACTGTGAGGGGGTGGTCTGTGAGACGGTGGGCGAGTCTCTCTGCTGTCATTCAAACGCGAGCGGGAGTAATTATGAGTTTATATGGACGCAAACCTATATTATGTCGGATCCCGCTGCTTGTTTAGCAAGTATACATGCTGCACAGTGTTTTGTACGTGTATTTGTTGGAGCTTTCTCTGAATTTTCAGAGCAATTGATGAAATAGGATCGCGCAACTTTCACACGCTTTCAAAACGAAACTACGGAGATCAGCCGCAGTAGTTGTATCAATGAAAGGCTAAAAATAGCGCTGTTCACCGTATGTTCACGGCAGAAGTAAAAAAAGACGTAAAATTAGTGTTTAATACCTCAGATTAGATAAATAAGGCGGAGAGAAGGCGGTCGCGTGTGGCTGTTCGAACACATTCAACCACATTGCGTTCCGCAACTCCAAAGCGATCCGATCGAAAGTGGTTTAGACTACCTCTGAATGTGGTTGAAAGTGGTCGAAAGTGGACGCGTTCAAAACGTTTTGAACACCGTTTACACCTGGCATTAACGTCGTCCACTTGTGATCCGATCGACGAAAACGCATGTTAATGCCAAGTGTAAACAGCCTCTGACATTCAGTGAGGTTATTTGTAATTGTAACTTTGTTGCAAAAATGTTGATATTTCAAAGTATGAAGGTCTCTTTTATTCATTATTTCCTATCAGAACTGCATGTAAATGAGTAATCATTGTGCTTTTTTGTCACAGAAATACTTCTGCATCTTCTTATCATTGCAGAAAATTCATGCATAATTAATAATATGCTATGATTATCATTTTGAATCCTGTTTTTACATCATTCTGCTCTGAATGGCTAATTCAGGTGCAATCAGAAAGGTTTTTTAATCTGGTGGTGTTTTTATATGCAAATTGATAATGGGTTAATATAATGAAGACATTGTAAATCTCAGGATGTCTATTCTTGTGTTTGAGTGTGAATGGGTTAATGGGTGATGGTTGAATAGGTAATTATGTGTCTATGTTGATGATACTCTTTATTAAAGCCAGAGGGTCTTAGGGTTGTGAAGGTGCTGCTCCAGCAGGCTTGTCAGAGTCGGTTTCTTCTGCTGTCTCTCTCTGATGAAGCTCCAAAGCCCTGAAACTCACATCCCATCGAGCATTTGTGAATGAATGAATGAATAAGGCAGAGGAAGTCAATTGTCTCGCCACTGAAGTTGAATTTAAAATTAATGATTGCCTTAATCCAACCCGAACAGAGAATTTATGTTAATACTCCAATATCGGATCACATCGCATTGAAAGAGCTTGTTAATATTTTCTCAGATTGCTGTCTAGAATATGAGAAAAGGTTTCACATGAATTAATTTTTGCCAAGGAAAACACAAGGATTTATGATGAATGTTGAATGAATTTGTTCATTTTGGAACCAGAAATTATACCCAAGACACTTATAAGAATCCATTTTATCTGCTCTTTAATTTGAGTATTTGAGATAAGTGCTTTCATAGTTAATTGAGTTTGTTACCGGACTATTTTATTGGTTCTAGAAAGCATTTTTACTAGTGATGGGGATCGCCTATACCGAATCCAAGTCAAGTCTTTTTAGGGTCGAGACCGAGTCTGTTGGTTTTCAAATAGAGTCGAGTCTGAGTCAAGACCAAGTCTTTGAGGAAGCAAGTCTGAATCGAGACCAAGTCCTTTAGGAGTCGAGACCGAGTCGAGACCAAGACCATAAAAAAACATGTCAGTTTTCATATTCATGATTTAATATCACCCCAGTTAATAATCAACAGTTAGGCCTACAGACTGGGAATTGTTTAGATGAGCAGTCTTAATGTCTTATATGGACTATGCTTTTACTATCAGTAAAAAAATCCATCCACATGCATCATCTTCTGCCTATTTTTCTAGAGATAAATAAACGGCTCTGATGGCAATATCTTTGCATTGCACCATGGGGTGTCATTTTCAAATAATGCCCATCAACATTGCATTCAATTATTATTGTTAGTTGTGTGTTTTTTTATATGAACATAACAAAATGCCCTGGTCTCTAGGACTCATCTGAAATTACGAGTCCTTCTCCTCTCACTGTGGTCTGAGACCGAGTCAAGTGTACTACATCACTAATTTTTACCCACTGTCATTGCTCTATAAAGCAATAATCATGTCAAGAAAGCAGAAATTGGTCCGAGACCGGACTCGAGTACTACATCACTAATTTTTACCCACTGTCATTGCTCTATAAAGCAATAATCATGTCCACTTTGTTTGTTTGCCTCTTTCCCAGCTAACTTGTGAGGGACGTTCTTATGTTTGGGTGGAGTAAAGCGCTCACATTATGTGGCTTGATCAACCAGAAGTATTAACTCTTGTCCAGTTTCATCTGAAATGCAAATTCGAAAACCAAGAGGTGTTTTGTAAATAATATAATGATTATGTAGGTCTATTAAAGCTACAGCAGGCTGCAGTGCGGCAGTGGCTCTGTGGTTCATGTATGTCGTCAACAAACTGGAAGGTTTGTGGTTCAATCCCTGGCTCCACCTGTCCAAGTGTCGAGGTGTCCTTGAGCAAGACACCTAACCCCAGCTGCTCCCAACGAGCTGTATGGCGCCTTGAATGGCTGACAGTCGGTGTGTGAATGTGAGGCAAATTGTAAAGCGCTTTGGATGGCCATGGGTCTATGAAAGCGCTATAGAAATGAAGTCCAGTTACCAAAGCTATTGTATTCACTTTAAACATCAGTTGAAGTGATTATTTTCACTTTAATACAGATGATGCGGAGTCATTGATAAATTAGTCTTGCAAAAATGATAATAAGCAATATATTTTTCCATGATTCCTGTACTGTATGTTAGCCATTATAACGTTACCTAGCTAACAGTCATTACGTTAAGTAAAAAAAAAACATTGGAAAAAAATAAATGGTTTTGACAAATAATATTTTGGTCAATTTAGTCAACTTTTTCACTGAACCAGAAAGAAATTTGAGAAGAAGGAAAATGGCCTGGTCTCCATTCTGCTCTAATAACAGTAGTAAGGCTTTCCTCTGTGTACACATATCATCACAACAAGTACAATTTTGTCTGTATTATTTGTGTCTCCTTCAAAAAAAGTGCTCTTAAGGAATTTTTTGTTTATTGTCTCCTCAACTGAAATTGCTTATGTTTTCTTGCTGTTCTGTTCCTTGTTTTTTGCCATTAACACTCATTGACCACACATCCTTGTTGTTATGTTAAGGTTGTTAGCCCTCATTAGGATTGGTATAGGGCCCTATTTTAACAATCTAAGTCTGAAGCATGATTTTAAGTGTAATTAGGGCGTGTCCGCCTCCACTTTTGCTACCTTAGCAACAAAAAAAGGTCAGCTTGAAAGAGGTAAATGGGTGAATGTGAGGCAAATATGTAAAGCGCTTTGGATGGCCATAAATGCAGTCCATTTACCATTTACTTCAAATAGGTCATTCTGATTCATGCAATGACTATATATTATGACATGAAGGCATTTTTATCTTTATGTACAGTGTATAATAATTTTTTACACTGTGATCCTTTCATTTTTACTATTTGGCATCTTAGTGTACGCACAATGTGCACCCGCCTATAGGCGCATATTACTAATGTGCATTTAAATACAATTTAACATTTTCAGAGGTAGGTTTTCCCTTCTTACTAGTAATACTTTTCTTGGTAATGTTTGTGTTGTGGGAAGGGAAACCGATCTTAGACCAGCTGTTTTGGGCCGTTTTATACTAGAGCAGCAATCGAAAGCTCAAAGAATTCCCAAATGCAAGCATCTGTATTCATCCATACACACAAGCTTCCCCCGGCTTACACACTCTCCAGGCATGGTATGGAATTGAAATGAGGCAAGAGACACATTTTTCCTTCCTTTGAAATTGTGCAGCTGGGACAAGACTGTGCTTTGCTGACATGCATCTCACCTTAAACTCCATAGGGTCTGTTTGCCACATGCATGAGTTGGCTATCCCAACTCTGTTCCTTCACCTAAACCCCCACTAAAGGTGAAGTCAATACAATAAATGTTCAGCAGTCACAAAGCTAGTTTTATAGCAGCATATTTTTTAAATATTTGACATTCAGTAGTAACAAAGTTAACGATGCAAAATGTTTGTATTTGTGCACTTGCTGTGATACTGCAGAACAACTGTATAGGAACAAATGATTTCATAAGAGATTGTGAATATCATATGAGAGTAAATTAGTATTGCTTTTCTGAAAGCTACTTGATTTATGACCGCCTTAGCAACACAATGTAAAAGCGTGTGCATTTTTTATTGGTGCTCTGAGTAGTTGGCTGGTAGTAGTAGCTTTCACGGGTTGTGTTTTAATGCAGTCCGTTCATTATTATTCCTGCTGAGCTCACTATGTCTGTCATATTGTTTGTATATCAGAATGCCTCAAAACTGAAAGTGAACTGAGATGATGATAAAACAATGATGACTCTTAAATAGATGGAGATGAAATCTCAGCTTGATAAAACCACAGTCTGGAAAGCTATATACAAATGTTTTCAGGCTCTTCATTTAATCTGGTTGAAAATGACTCTATGTGTTTTCTCTACGTGTTTTTATATAACCAAAAATCCTTCTTAACGGCATACTCTAGCCAAATATCAAAATGACCTATGTACTCACCCTCAAGCAATCCGAGATACATATGTCTATCATCTTTCAGATGGACACATTTGGAATTACTTCAATACATGTCTTTGCTTTTTCAAGCTTATAATGGGAGAAAACAGAGATCAGGGAACAACTACTGACTTTGAAGCCCCAAAAGTGCATCCATACTTCACAAAAGTAATCCACATGGTTCCAATGGGATAGTGAAAGGTCTTCAATGTGATTTTGTTTAGAAAAATATCCATATTTTAACTTTATAAACTATAATATCTAGCTTCTGGTAATGACGCTATCTTGGACACACGAAAGTCACTGCGCAAAGTACCCATAGCAACTTACGCTCACTAAGCTAAAACTCTCTCAAGTCCAAGATGGCGCCATTACAAATGAGAAGTTGTTCCCTTACCCCTGTTGCTTGAAACTTTATAAAATTTACAAATTTTGTTTTTTAAAATGTCTTGAGGCAACAAACAGCCTGTTCTCACAAATTTCCTTTGTATAGTTCCAGAATATTTTGCTCATTTGTCCGTGTCATTGTCACGGATCTCCGCTTTTTTCCATGTCCGTACCACAGACTTTCTTTTCCGTGTCAGTTTAATGTATTGGTTACCCAATAGTTTTTCCTATTTTTAAACCATTGTTGCTTGGGTTTGGGGTTATATGAGTGGTTTGGGTTAGGATGACACTTTAACTATTTATACAATTTTTTCTGGATTTTAAAACAATTGTCGCCTGACATTAGGATGTAATTTTATGTAACAAAAGTGGTTCTAACCCCAAACCCAAGCGACAATCGTAAGAAAATAGGAAAAACAATTGAGTAACCAATACGTGAAACTGACCCGGAAAAGAAAGTCTGTGGTACAGACACGGAAAAATGCGGAAATCCGTAAAAATGACACAGATAATTGAGCAAAATATTCCATGACTATAACACGGAAATTCGTGATATCAGGCTGCAAAAAAATCTATGCTTGAAAGATAAACCTGATAAGCCTGAGAATCCAGAGCAATCAAAGTTGGTTTGACACAAAAGATCAGTAGTGAGCTTTTAAAAGCATTAGGAATTACATTTGATCATGAGAGTCAATATAATACTAATTTATTCAGGCATTTTACATGTTACTTTAATCCTATTGCAAACCGTAACTGTTAACACAAGAGTCATTAGCATAAGGTGTATTTAATTTCATGAATGAAATGAACTGAACAAATGAGATAAGAGTTTAGGGCTTTTGCCTGAGACGTTTTCAAAAGCAAAGCATTGTGGTTCATGTTGTGTGTCTGGGTCTTCTTTGGCTTGTAGACAAGTCACTGGTGTGTACTACCAAAGATATTGTATGTGTCAAGATTGCAATTATTATGAATAGAGGGAAATGCACCACAATATGGCCGCTGTGGAGTCTTTCAGTTAAAAAACAATCATCAATCAATAAAAACTGATGATTCTCTGGTGTTGGGGCTCTGTACGGAGTCACGCGAGGAGATTACCAACATCCGTGCATGCACAGTAGCTAAAACAACTTTGACGTTGATGTTTTTTGTGCAATTTAAGCTTAAGAAACAAAGTTATGGTAATGTTGAAGTCAGGTTTAATTGTTAGTTGGAAATATGTTGTTTAATTGTGAATTTAGAGATATCTGTCTTTCCTCATTCAAGTAAATAGGACTTGTATGACTGAAGGCATTGCAAACATGGCCGCCTACTGGCACGACCAATGATGGGAATAACGGCATTATAAATAAATGGGGTTACTAACAGCTTTATTATTTTCAATAACGAGTAATGAAATAAATTACTGTTCCCCCCGTTATAACGCCGTTAGCGTTACTGACATTAAAATGCTGCGCATTACTAAAATGTATCTCACTGCAGTGATTTCCAGCCATGTAGGCTCGCTTTCTCGGCCAGACACTGTTTTTCATTTGTGTGTTTGTTTGTGTGTGTCGGGAGAAACATAACTGATGTTGATTGGTGTGTGTGTGTGTGTGTGTGTTAGAGGGGGTGGGACAACCACATAGCTTGTGATGATTGGTTTGATTTCCAACGTTATCACTAGCATGCACAGTCCGACTCCGAGCAGTGTAAAAAAAGTCTTGGTCACTTTGTTGCTAGATTTAGCAACTTTCTATCACTTTAGTAACTTTATTTTAAAAAAAGCGACTAGGACAAATCTAGCTATCTTTTCTAGTGTGGTTGGAGACTTTTGTAGACCGACATGAAAACACGTGTCGTTCTCTCTTCTCAACGAGCAGCGGGTGCTGCTGCTGTGCCCAATCTCAAACGAAGCACTGACAGGCAGCCTGGTCCTCGCACAACAATACCTCCAATTCGCACACACCGGTGACAGAGCGATGGCAAGTACAACGAGCTCAAAGGTAGCGGTCGCAAACACAAAGTATAATATAAGCACTACTTTTCCATCGTTGAGGTGAAAGGCAAGAATGTTTGTATAATGTGCAACTTGTGCTCAGGAAGAAAAGGTCTTTCCACGTGTGTGGCAAGTAGTTAATTCAGATCTAATAAACCACCTCACATCATCACATGCTGCCATAAAATAAGTGTTTTTTCTTTGGTATCCATTTTAGTCATGTAACATATTTAATATTTATGGCATACAAGTTATTTGAAATATTAGATTTTTTTTAAGTAACGCAAATAATTATTTTCCCTGGTAATTAGTTACTTTTATAATGATGTAACGCAGAGTTACTAATTCAGTTACTATTTGTAAGAAGTAATTAGTAAATATAACTAATTACTTTTTTAAAGTAACGTTCCCAAGACTAGGCAGGACCTCCCTAAAGGTAGTTAGGTACTACTAAACGCAAATAAACACAACAGTTGGTTTGATTTTAGCATATGTGGTCTCATTCTGGATTTTGAAAACTCACAAACTCTTTAGGCTCTGAAGCTTTTACTAGCATGCTGCTTCTGTAAACCAGTATTTGGAGATCTTGCTTGAGCAGTTGCTTCTCTGAGGCATCATGTGGACAATAGCTGTCAGAAAATTCACTTTTTATACTCAAACTTTTGACTGATGGATTAATGAAACCCAAGCCAATAATTACATGTGGAAACAGAGGTTCTTTACTTGGATTTTGCCAAGTGAGAGATGTCATTAGTGCAACATATTGTGTTGACCCAAGGGCAACATTTTTGTAGGCTATATAAAACCTAAACCCACCCCAAACCCTAAACATATCTGCACCAGACTGTACTGTAAATAAAGATGGACGTAGTGTCCGTGACGTCACCCATAGGTTTCTATAGATCGTTTTTGAAGTAGGGGGTGTCTTCCGTCGCCATCTTGGCCGCGCGTCACCGCGCATCACTTGCGGATATCTGAACGTGGGTAAAGAGGTGGGACGTGGGTGAAGCTGAGGTGACTGGTTGCTGAAACCATGCCCGCCTAGGTCGACTTCATTGATAGCAGTGGCTGTTCAACCGTCACTCAACTGGTCACACCCTTAATTATTCAGAACGTTAAGGCTTAAAGGATAATTCCGGTAGTCTCATTTCTGGTTTGTTTTGGATGAACTACAGTGATGGACACTGAAATTTTGACAATGGGTCGTGTCTTGAGTTTTTGACTCGTTTAGAAGCGTCTCTTGACTGCTTCAGAATGGAAGTCAATGACCATGCACAAACATGTCATGAAAACAACACTTAACGTTCATTTTCAAAACTGTGCTACTCACCGAGTGGTTCGTGGTGTTCGTTGATGATTAAAAACAAATATATTGGCGCAATGTGTGATTTCAATCCGTGTTATTTGCTATAGTGGAACTATTTTTTCAGATACCTCACAACCGCATATATTCTTCCGCTCTATATTTGAGTCTGAAGCGTTAGCACACTCCCGACCACTTGATGGCGACAACCACTTTGCCATACAAGTACGCTCTGTGTCTAGCGTATAGACAGTCATAATTGAGCTCAACTTCAAACCTAAAGCTGGTCACTGAGCCATCAAATATGTAGGGCTGTTCCTAATAACATTTTTTGAGCTTCGAAGCTCTAGTAGAAATCAAATTGAATATTTGAAGCTTCGGAAGGAGGGGCTGAACATATTTTTCTCTTTAATAAAGGCAGGAAATCTCTGTGTGTGTGTCTGTCTACAGTTTTAATATGTGGCAGATGTGTTGCTGCGGACCTAAGGGAGTGTAGTGCCTTTTTTTCGTGCAATATGGACATGCGACACGTTTAGAATTAATAAACTTTAAAAATACTACAGAACAGCGCAAGCCGGAAGCGGCGTGCCTGTCACGCGTCCTGCGTGAACAGCATTAGTGAAACAAAACACAAGATCAATACTTTTAATAAGGTAGCCTAACATTTTTCTAACAAACAAACATTCCCGTATCAGAAATAAGCAGCACAGTAATTACTGACAACGTAAAGGGTAGGCTATTTGGTAACACTTTACAATAAGGGTGCACTAATAATCATGAATTCATGCTTAACTAATGCACAAATAATACTGAATTAATGTATTGCTAATGATTATCTAAGCTATTCATTAGCTATTCATTAATGATTGCCTCATTAGCAACTAATGAAGAGTCTGTCTGATTAATATATTAGTTCATATATGAATTGTTATTAATTAAATATGTAATTGAGGATTAATTCCATCATCACTTCTTTTATGAACTAAGAATGTTAATTAATTTGCTAATTACCACAATGAACTTCCAGATAATACAGGTAAACTAATATGCATTAATATATTATTAATTACAGCATTAGTACTGTGTTAATTAATACTATTACTAAATAATGAGTTAATAATGATGTGCCTCAACAAGTAAAGTCACAACATAATGATATATTTGCAAACCATTAGCTAATGATTAATTAATAATGAAAGACCATCACTAGAGTTTATAAAAGCTATTTATTAAACACTGGTTTCCAAAAACGTTGCCAAAAGCACATTTCCATAACACACTACATTTAAAACACAACATTAAAACATTTAAAAAAATAATATAATACAAAAAGAACATTGATCAAAATTAGACAACACGTTCAGATACCTCACAGTTATCCGTATTAATCAGGCACCCGTGTTAATACATAACACAAATGTACATTTTTAAGTCCAACCGTTTCAGTCTGTGAGTCGTGCAAGTGAATTAAACTCTGATAGACAAACAACATGCACAGACAAATCCAAATTAAACCCTGCGGCTCGTGGCGACACATCAATGTCCTAAGAAACGATCGGTTTGTGTGAAAAACCGAACAGTATTTATATAAATTGTTTTTACCTCTAATACAACAATATCCCCAGAGCACCACGTGCCTTCACATCTCAGTTTTATCTATTTTTCACATCACCGTCTTATTCATCTAACGTTTAATGGCGGGTTGTGAAACAACTTTATAGGTGCATACTGCCACCTACTGTATCGGGAGCCCCGTATAGTTTATAAGCGCCCTCATGCCGTGCACCCAATACACTAGGGGGCGGTATGCATGTATGAAGTTTTTTTTTTTTTTTTTTTTTTTTTTTTTTTTATTGCATGTTCATTTAACATTACAGAAAAGAAAACGTACAACATTACATAACATACATAACAGGGGGAGACGCATAACAGACCTTACTACATTAACATACATAGTTTACACAGAGGAAAAAAAAAAAAAAAAAAATACCTTTCCATTACAAAGCCACACAAACCAGATCATCATAAACTAGATAAGATTTTTCCCAGTATAAGAGATGTTTTCTTCTTTTTCTTATTTTTAAGATTTGTTTTAAGAGATTCAAAGAAAATTTTTAAATCTATACAAAAAAGATTAAAGGCAGGTTTTTTTGACAGTATTTTAGATTTATGTAAATGAAATTTCCCTAATAGAATCATCAATTTTACTGCAAAATCAACATCAGAGGAGCCAGAATTACATTCCAGAAAAAGAATCATAAAGTCATCAATTACAACTAACTTGTGAAATGTGTCAAAAATCATCATAGATACTCGTTTCCAAAAGTTTACAGAAAAGATACAGGAGCAAAACAAATGAGTAAGGGTTTCAGATTCAGTATTACAGAAAGAACATAAAGGAGATATCTCTTTGTTAAACTTATTAACAAAAACGTTGCAAGGATAATATCGGTGTAGAATCTTAAAATGTATTTCTTTTACCTTATTAGGGAGTAAAAAGTAGTTATATTCTGACCATATTTTGTCAAAAGACTGTATGTAAAACATCTGTTTCCATCTTGTAATTGCTTTTGGATAGCAACTTAGTTGTTGAACAAGAGACTTTCTAATATGGAGATTATTACACTTCTTATCCATAATATTAATACCTCCAATAACAATATTTGGAATCTGTCTTGCAACCATGTTATAGCTTAAATGTGTTTTAACAAGGAGAAGCAATTTAATAGAGATGTTTTTTACAACCACATTATATTCTCTAAGGGAAGGCTTCAACCCTGATACAGATAAGAATTGCTGATAAGTATAAACATCACCATTTCTGTTTAGTAAATCTGAAACAAAAACAATTCCTTTTTCTATCCAATCTTTTTTAAACATGGACTTATTTTTAGATAAGCATGTATGAAGTTGTTTCGCAACCCGCCATTAAACATTAGATGAATAAAACGATGAAGTAAATGCACGTGTTGCTCTGGATAGTGTAAAAAATGGATAGAGGTAAAAAATAAACACTGTTTGGTTTTTCACACAAACCGAGCGTTTCTTGGGACATCGATGTGTCGTCACGAGCTGCAGGGTTTAATTTGGATTTGTCTGTGCATGTTTTTTTGTCTATCAGAGTTTGATTCACTTGTACCACTAACAGACTGAAACGGTTGGACTTAAAAATGTAAATTTGTGTTATGTATTAGCACGGGTGCCAGATTAAAACGGGTAACTGTGAGGTTTCTGCATGTGTTGTCTAATTTTGATCAGTCTTTTTGTATTATTTTTATATTTCATTTTATATTATTTTTTAAAATGTTTTAATGTTGTGTTTAAATGTAGTGTGTTATGGAAATGTGCTTTTGGCAATGTTTTTGGAAACCAGTGTTTAATAAATAGCTTTTATAAACTCTAGTGATGGTCTTTCATTATTAATAAATCATTAGCTAATGGTTTGCAAATACATCATTATGTTGTGACTTTACATGTTGAGGCACATCATTATTAACTCATTATTTAGTAATTGTATTAATTAACACAGTACTAATGCTGTAATTAATAATATATTAATGCATATTAGTTTACCTGTATTATCTGGAAATTCATTGTGGTAATTAACAAATTAATTAACACTCTTAGTTCATAAAAGAAGTGATGATGGAATTAATCCACAATTACATATTTAATTAATAACAATTCATATATGAACTAATATATTAATCAGACAGACTCTTCATTAGTTGCTAATGAGGCAATCATTAATGAATAGCTAATGAATAGCTTAGATAATCATTAGTAATACATTAATTCAGTATTATTTGTGCATTAGTTAAGCATGAATTCATGATTATTAGTGCACCCTTATTGTAAAGTGTTACCGGCTATTTAAATAAAACAACGAAAGTAAATGGACGAAGTTCAACAAACTGTAATAAAACGGTAGCATACTTTCAAAATCAAGTTTATTTATAACACTTACAATATCCAATATGTTTTTTTCATCAGCAGAACAATAAAGAAGATATTTTGCAGAAACCCCAGTGCTCCGTCATGCAAGTCAACCGACCCGCACACTTTAAGAGCTAAAGCATATATATCCAATACAAAAGTAATCCCCCAAAACTCCGTGTGACATATTGAAGTCTTGTGAAGCAAATCAATCAGTTTTTACAAGAAACCGAACGTTATTTACAACACTATAAGCATGAATGCCAAAGCAGGAAGCGCGCTTTCCGTCGTTCGAGGCGATCTCTTCCACTGGTGGCGTTTGGTGGCTGTTGGCTATGGATGTTGGTCTCTCTGCGCCACCTATCGTGCGGGGGCGTGAAGCGCACTTCCTGCTTGGCAAAAGCTCTGCATTAACGCTGTAAAATATTTATATATATATTCGAATCTCAAAACTGAAAATCGAATGTCAACCCACGTAACGAATATTTGAATATTCTTGTCCAGCCCTACAAATATGGGAAAAATTTCTTCTGAGAGAAACCGAGCGAAAAAAACTACAACCACATATAAACAGACCCTTTTCTGTTTCCCGGCAGCGGAGTGATATATCAGCGAGCAATGAGTCTTACAAGAAATGTCAATGGAATTTTACAAAATGCCAAATAAAACACGACAGAAACTGTATTTCGCTACACAACTTGTTTTTAATCATCAACTTACACCACGCACCACTCGGTGAGTAGTACAGTTTTGAAAAAGAATGTTAAGTGTTGTTTTAATGACATGTTTGTGCATGGTCATTGACTTCCATTCTAAAGCAGTCAAGAGACGCTTCTAAATGAGTCAAAAACTCAAGACACGACCCATTGTCAAAATTTCTGTGTCCATCACTGTAGTTCATCCAAAACAAACCAGAAATGAGACTCAAAGTGTTAAATACCGGAATTATCCTTTAATATAATTTAAACGGATGAGTTATAAAAAAATTCACCCCCTCACAGTTGTCATGAAGGGCTAAATTAGCTATATAGACCAAAAACACTTTTTGTATCAGGTTGTAAACATATTATTTTCTGCTGTAAAGTTGGGCATTTTAACATGAAGGTCTATGGGAATTGACACCATTTTGGAGCCTGCCTCTAGCGGCCAGTCGATGAATTCCAGTTTAAGTCACTTCTGTATTTCCTTCATCAGAGAGATCGGAAGGTTGCCCCTTGATCTATAATAAGTGGAAAACAATGGTTTAGAAGCAGCTAATCTTGGTTGTGAGCTTAAACTGTAAACTTATTTCTGAAATCTGATTGGTTGATTGAAATGTTGTCCCAGGTCAACATAATGTTGCTCTGAGAACATCAACCACTTGCAAACTACTGCTTTTGTGTTTTGTTTTTTATTGGGAGAGTGGGCATGAGAATAATATAATTATAAATAAATAAATAAATATAGACAAGCAAAGGGAAAACGTCATTCATCCAGATGAACTTATAGACCTTACTAATATAACTTTAGACAAATATTATCCTTCTACATCTATCTATCCATCTATCCAATATATATACATATATGCAAGCCGTTCTTCACGGGCGCTTCCTGGCCGGGGATTCGGTGCATCTTCCGAAGGTCGTATTTGTTGACAGCATACGCCATTCAGTTAAAAACATAAGACATGCAATCGTAGTTTCATTCCTACCTTAAAATGTAACTGTTGCTTTTCTGTAATAATAATAATAATAATCCTCTATGACGTGTGCGGTCGACGGGTACGACTTCCGGGGGAAGCACCCGGGGTCCTGGCCGGGACGCGTCCGGGAAGAATGGCACGTATGGTCACCCTAATATATATATTGGGTCTGAAGCTCTTTTTCTTTTCTTGGAATCTTCCGTCAAGGGTTTTCGATGCTTCTTCCCCAGCTCTGCCATTTGCAACAATCGCTAGCCGTGTTTCGCTCGCCTGCCTCTGTGTTGTTTGCCGTAAAGTGATCCTGCTTCTCGCGATATCTGAGACTTTGCGAGACTGAAGGACACCGGGTCGGATACAGCGAACTTGCAAGTGGGGTATTCTTCCTACAGACGGTAGGGGCGGGCGAGACAGTCTTCATTCGTCCGGTAAGGAGTCATTTAACCATATACCGACTTACGAAGATGATTTATTAACATAAAAATGCTGCCTTGTGTCCTTTTAAAGTAATTTCCAACTTACTTCCAACTTGATTCTTAGGGCACCTTCGACCAGAATGAGTTTTCTAAGCAAATGGAGCAGTGAATGTGCGATGGAGGTTTTTCTTCCAGCTTATTAAAGTACCAGGGATGCAAATGGAAGCCATTCGTCACACAAACTAGCCTTTCTCTAACAAGGCGCTTTAATATTTAACCAGAAAACCTCTGCGAATGTTCTGAAATAAATATGTGCAATAAAAATGCACTTTTAATCGATTGCCACTTCTGAAGAACAGACTAAAGATATTTTGCCAGAGTCATTTTCTCTCCAAGCTCAATATGCCCTGAACTGGCCAAGACTGGACTCCATAATTTGTCAGTCCTGTGTCTATTACCTGACAGCAGATCTGAAAAGTCTTAGTAGAGGGTCTCACATCCCACCTATCATCGCTTTGGTCCTAAACTGTACTGAAAGTTGTTGGACAAGGCAAGCAGCCAGTTTATAGCTTTTTCAGAGTTCATCAGCCAATATATTTGACACTTCATTGAAGGTATCATGCTGTGCTGCGAAATTCATTGGATGGAGGTTCTCAATAGCAACAGTATGTTTGCACTGTCAGAATCAATCAGCTGAGATTGAACGCCCAGAAAACAGCGAACACATTTTTTTCTAGTCTAAGCTCAGCATGGCTGTAGGTTTTCAAGGCTCAGCGCATATACATACTGCACAGCCAGACTATAAAATAAAGTGTTTCATAAACATTTTGTTCGGTTATCTATTTACATATTTACTTTCTCATTGCTGTTTTCTTTCCCCATATACATACATATCATCTTACTGTAGAAAGCATTAAGCATCAAGATAGCAGAAGTTTGCATTCTCAGCGGTATGCCAGCATTCTCATTGTCATTCAGAGTCAATATATTGTACAATGAAATTAGATGAGCTTGCTTTGGTTTGTCTGTCTCTCTCGCCCAAGGCTCTGAATTTTTCAGCTCTGTTGCACACACGTCATTTTACACTTTCACCTCCTTTATCTTGCGTCCTTTCCAGTTAGTTCTTCTGCCTGTAGCAACCATGTAGGGATCTTCACATTCGCACCAGCATCACAATGATTTTGCTGGACTTGTATGATGACAGTACCGCATGGTGCATGTTTGAGATGCATGAATTCTTCTTGTGTAACGCCAGGCAGTCTTGAGCTCACTGAGCTCGAATCCACTGTAGATGTTTTTGTTAGCCGATCACGAATATGCAGAACAAAATGTGATTTTTTTCTGTACAAAGAAATGTATATTTCTACAGAGATAGGCTGTATATTTACAAACATCTCATACTATTTGATGGATCTGCATACATTATAAAAGAGACTGGGGCTAGTTTTCACGTCTTTTACTCTTGGGAGTATTTCTGAAAGTAGATTTATATTCGAAAGTCAAATTCTATACTGTACTTTTCTTAAAGACACAACATGTAAGATTTTTTAAATAAAATATCACTTGCAAAGTGTGATAGTATATTCCATCCAGTTTTCATGCATTGGGATAATGTATTTACATTATCCCAAAATATACCAAGCATTTGTAAAACCACAAAATTTAAATAATGTCTCGTCCCTTCTCATCGTCACCTATCAGGTTCTTCAACTGGCAGAAACCATAGCAACACCTACCCTATCTCATGGCAAGTCGTGTTGTAGTCACAAAATATTTGATTAATTTATTAGTCTTATTGATTTTTCCATGTCACTTGAGCACAAATGTCTTTTTCGTGTCAGCGTCAGGCACGGTTCTGGTATGTAAAGACACAGAAAACGCGATGCAGCTGACACGCAACAGAAACACCACGTTCACGCATACAGCCAGTGTGTCACCGGCCTTAGGGTTAAGTTGACTGTTTTTGACAGGTATTATGGCATGTAAAATATACCACACAGCAAGGGAATTGATATTACCTAAGAGAGATTGTGTCCTTTGGCCCTTGTGTGCTTAACAGTGACCCTATAAAGGCTGTGCCGGAAGAGACTGCTGATCTGTATTCACAGGACACATGGCTTTAAAGATATAGCCATTAAACCCATTTTAACTGTCTTTGGCAAAGGCCACAATGCATTGTAAGAGGATCACAGAACAATCTGTGCTGAAATGTGCAACTTTAAACTTTTATTTACATGGTAAATGTTTATTTCAATTTAATACAATCACTTTCCCTCCCACAGAAGCAGTCTTTTTAATTGCCTAATAAATGTTCTAAGGTCCAGAATATTAATATTTTACTGAACAGCCAAACAGTAACTCAATATGTTGCTGCATTAGTCTTCAGCAATGAATAAACACTTAAACTCATGGAGCCTAATTAAGTCCCTGTTGTTATAAGTCTAGGTTTTTGAGGACTCTGAGATTTGTTTCTCTATCACATCTCATTATATGATATTTAACAAACATAGATGTGTAGAATAAACTGCTAGCATATTAATGAATATGATCAATTCAGTCACATAATTATGAGCATCATAGTTAAGTTTAATTTCAATCAATGATTTCACATTGATATCAATCTTTGACGTTACCTTAATCATTCAATATTAAAGATATCAATGTTATATTTTCACAGAATGTTCTTTACATTATATAGTATGATTTTATAACAGTAAAATGACTTTAACTGGGTTTTCACAGATTGGGTGACATACTGCCATTGGCCTATCAGGTCACATCATGCAGGGTGATTAGCTGACAGATTACAAGTAGAGGAGTGTGTGAGCTGATTGGCTGATGGATTACATTTTTATAATCAGCTTGCGGCATATTTCGTGACTAAACTTCAAATCATAATTTCTCTGCTTGAAAAACGAATCGAGTTGAACAATCAAGCACTGAAAATGCAATGCAGAGGTGAACGGAGGAAAGAAAAGCACACTCATTCCCGAGCCAGACAGGGAGCCGAATCAACGCTTTATATGATTCCTTCAGACTGGAAGCAGCTGGATCCTCGATTGGCAGTTTTTGGCTCTCAGCTGGAAATCTTCATTGTCACTTCTTCTTATGGCTTTGTAAACAACACAAACATGACATTGAGTGAATTGCTCATCAGCTTTTGAATGAAATCTCCCCTGCTGTTTGTGTTTTATCATTCCTGCCATAAATGTTTGTAATTATACAAGACACACAACTATTAGACAGGGCCGTCTGTCATCATCAAATCAAAGTTTGGCTAGAGATGATGAAAAAAATTGTTTTTGAAAAATCTTTGAAGGGTTCTGTCTGCAAAAATATATATTCTTGACAGGTACCAACTTAAGTTATTCAGAAGGTGGTATTTATACCATACAAGGGGCAAATATCTGAGCTGGATGTGAGCAATTCCACATGCAAATGTCAACATTTCTATGAAAAACTTTTTACCAAATGTTTTAACCTTACTGATATCTTAGATGTAAATATTTACTGGCTTAAACACCAATGTGAGGTCTCTGTTAAAGTTTTCAAACATTAAAAAAAAAAAAATTTTCATAGTCACTTAAGTGTAGCTTTTAGTCACATCCATAACATTGTTTCTTTCTTTTAAGTTGTCACATATCTAACTCTTTCTACTACAAAATGCACACAATGATAAGAAAATAGGATTTACAATATATTTTGGAACTTTATTAACACACACGAGGGACCAGCAGCAACAAAGAAGACAACCCACCTCAACAAATCCATGAGGGCAGAATATATAGGGGTAAGTGACTAATCAAACATAATGATCAGGTGTCACAACTCAACTATAATTAAAAACAGGTGCAAACTATCAAATGAGAAAACAAGGAGTACTAAACAAGATGATTAGCAATGAACTGAAACAAATGCAATAACAAACACAAAACCCTGACATAAGTACAGACACGAAAATTAAAATAACATAAATATGATTTGTTCTAGTGATGGGCAGTCCAGCTCTTTCCATTGATTCCGCTCTTTCAGCTCAAGCTCCAGCTCTACACTTTAGTGATGGCAGTCCGGCTCTTTTCATAGATTCGGCTCTTCTGGCTCGGCTCCCTTAGAAGAGCCGGCTCCCCTGCCTGCGTCTGAAGATTCGGCTCTGCTCGTTCGCTACAAAGAATCAGCTCTGAGCCGCTCGTTCGCGAACGACCCATCACTAATTTGTTCTTTAAACTTTTTGTTGTGTATTATTGCTTCTGGTTTGTGCATTTTAATTCACAGAATTTTAACAAAGAGTTGTCTACTAAAAACTTGTCATTTTATTCAAAGTCACTCATAACAAATGTATATTTCCCTCGTCTAAAATAGAAAACATGAGTTTAGGCTGATATTTTTTGATGTCTGGACTTTATCATCATTGGTTCACAGGGCTGGGATTATAAAATGGTGCCTGATTGTTGATGAACAAAAAACATCACAAACCCTTCTACTTAATGTCAAGAAATGATATTCCTCAAATAAATTATAAAATGAATCAAGTACATGACTACTTTTGCCCGAAGTTGATCTCCTGTAAATGTGTAAGTTTTGACGTATTTTGTTTAATATATTGAACAAAGAGTGTTTTGGAGGCATGGAAGTCAATTTTTTTCTGATTTGGGTGTTTAAGTCATTAAATCTAATCTTGTTACCTAAAACATAACACCATTTTGAAATGTCAGCAACTCTTAGTAACTAGCTGGGATTGAAAACATTTTTACACAGTGGGATTAGTTGTAACCCAGTGTTACAATTAAGCCTTAGGTATACAATGATAATTAAATGAAAACATACTATTCATCAAAATAATAACTTTTAATACAATATCAGGGGAAATAACTCACAATTATGTTTTTTTTCTTATTTATGCATTGATGCATTATACAAGGATGGTTAGATGAAAGATCATGGATGGATGAATGTGTGGATATCTGTCAGAATTGTATTGAATTATTTGTATTTAAAGAAATTTTCTAGCAGGTGTTGCAACAAACCCTCTGTTTGTCACAATGAACCACACCTATTGCACTGTAAAAACGATTAGATCTACTCAAAATTTTCGGTGAAGCATTTTTACACTTAAAAAAATTGAGTAAATTTGAAAGCTGTGAAATCGAATAGATTTCAATAATTACATTAATTTCTTATCACAAATTAAATTGAGTAGATGGAATCAAAAATATTAAAACAAATCAATAAAAAATCCCAGTGAAGTCTACTAAAAAAATTAGTTGATATAATTAAAAATGTTACTTAGATGTAGATGAACATTTTGTGAATATTATTTCACTAATATAAATTAGTTTTATTTACTTGAGGTTATAAATTTATTTCATACTCAACCATCAATTATTAATGATAAACAAAGCAATTTGTACACGTTATTTTATTAAAAAATGGCAAACGTTGTACATGTTACAAAAACAATCAGCTGAATAAACTCTGAGAGGTCTCTCAAATTCACAGCATGCAGAATCACCTCTTGAACCCAGACAGGTGGACCACCAGCACTTGTACCTGCAACAAAGATAACTTTATTTAAAGGGACAGTTCACCCATTTGCATTTAGCTTTGTATAGTTAGAACCCTAGTCATGTTTTTGAATGGTCATGCATCATTTTCTCAGTTGCCGCTGAGACAGGAGAAATACAGATTTCAGTGTTGCACTTCCTTCTTTCAATGATGTAAAAATCATCATTTTTCATCATTGAAAGAAGGAAGTCCAATATCTTTGTTGAGGGAGTGAGACTACAAACACCCCTTTTCTCGGTCAAATAGGCACCAAATAAAAAATGTATGTTACATTTCGACTACAAATATGACACACTTTTAATAAAGATTAATGTTTCTACGGGTGAAATGCTCCTTTAAACGGCTGTCCGCTGTGACTCTGGACGCTGCCACAGAGCGCCACTTAGTTTAACATTAAATAACACATTTGTCCCAAATCACGAATAACCAGTGTTGGTCAAGTTACTTGGAAAAAGTAATTAGTTACTGATTACTGATTACTTCCCTAAGAAAGTAATCCAGTTACTTTACTGATTACTTATTTTGAAAAGTAATTAGTTACTTTACTAGTTACTTTACTAATTACTTTTCAAAAACATGATGCACGACCTGAATATGCTACAGTATAAAGCAACAGGGCCCGGTTGCATAAAGCACCTTAAGTGTAATTTTCCCTTAAATTCACCCTTATGTTTCATTTCAACTATTCAACCTTAAGCTTTTTCTGTTGCATCTCCATGGCAACAATAGTATTTTATAAACCTGGGTCGCTGTCGTGAAACATTTAACGATTACCCTTACCTAAGAGAACCATTTCAGGGATTATACTGCATGCAACACCCTTAAATTATTCTTTTACTGTAGGTAAGGGGAATTTACCCCAAGTGTCATACTTAAGGGAAAAACTTAAGGTGCTTTATGCAACAGGGCCAAGACCTTTCAGCCTAATTCTATTCTTTCTGCATATTCCATCATCTAAAATTGAATCAAATGAAACATTCTCTGTTTTAACCTCTCGGCGCGCACTAATTCGTTTTTTTAAGCCTGCTAACAATATCTATATAGCCGACTGTCTACAAACATTAATAATATTAATTTAATATCAACATTACTATACATCGTTTAAAAGGTCTACGGGTTTAGCATCAGTGTATGGTCTCTGTTTTGAGATATATGCTCTAGCAACAAATGTAGTATTTTGTTACAGAAGTCCAGATGACAACATGCTGAATATAAATGGGACTTCTTACCTTATAACGATCGCGAGTCGAATCCGGTCTGTTTAAGATGTGTGAATAATCCATGAAATCAGTCTAATAAAATTAATCAAATGACAATATTTGTCCACAAATGCGTATAATCCATGAAATATAGTAGTCTGTTGTTATCAGATTTTCGCGTGAACGTGTATGAGATGGAGCCGCAGCGGTCACGTCAGCTTGTCCACAAATGCGTATAATCCATGAAATACAGATATATAGTCTGTTGTTTTACATCAGATTTCGCGTGAACGTGTATGAGATGGAGCCGCAGCGGTCATGTCAGCTGGGGGTTCAGGGATATTTTCAGTAAGTTTCACATTCCTGTGCCGGCTTGCTAGGTGTTTGCTTAGATTTGATGTGGAATTTTTCGCTGTGGATAGAAGTTTGATTCCCACGCAGAGTGTACAGAGGACGCTGATGTTTTTGTCACCTTTAACTGGGTTAAACTCAAAGTAATGTCGGTACTTCCAAGCATTAAACGCTGCATAGTCTTGTTCTCTTCCGCGCTCCATGTTGTCTTCTCACGTTCAACAATACACTGACTGACGGCGCGGCGCTCATACGTCATTGTCACTCGACTCGCGTCAGGACACGAGAGAGTCTCACGAAACAAAATCAAGATTAAAAAATAACGCAGTAAAGCAGCCTGCTACCGGGGAAGTAACAGTAATCTAATTACTGGTTTTGCAATTGTAATCCCTTACTTTACTCGTTACTTGAAAAAAGTAATCGGATTACAGTAACGCGTTACTTCTAACGCGTTACTGCCCATCACTGCGAATAACATAGGCTGCGAATGCATATTTTACATCTGGAGGTAAACTTTGTCTGACTAAACTCGCGCTATTTAATGCGAAAGTCCGGGGGGGTTTCAGAAACTCTGAGTTGTCTACACGAGACGAAGCACTTCTCAACCGGTGTGCCACACCCTTAACACAAAAAAGGAAATAAAGCATAGATATATGGAGTCCAGAGATAATTAATATAAACGTATATAAGCGTGTGAGCTCTGTAAAGCTCTGTTGTGTTCCGCTTCCATGTGAAAGGTCTAATAAGTCCGGGTGGAGCGAAACTGAGGACCGGATTTCGGATCGCCTGACTATCACCCATACAGATTTACACGTGTTTGTCTACACAACCACATTATGCAGTAATAAAACGATCAGAAATGATAATTTTACACACATTTCAAGTAGCACAGCTGTATTAACACTTTGGTGACCTGAATAATTACATAAAATAAAATATTCATGATTAATCTAGCAGTATGTGCACAGAAAGCTGTTATTGTACCCAGTTTACGGTATGGCTCCGAAAGTATTCAGATAAATACACCTTAAGTTGTTTACGCAAGGACACATCAAATATTTCGGTAACACTTTATTTCGATAGTCCACTTTAGACATTTTACTAACTATAAGTAACTTTGCTTATCAACTACCAATCTTTAGAGAATTAGTAGAATGTCTGCTTAATATCTACTAACACTTTATTGGGATGATATCTCAACAGACATTCAACTGTCTATAAGTATCTTTGCACCTGCATGTCAACTTATTCCACTAACCCAAACCTCTTCCCTAACCCCAACCCTTACAGTCTACTAATACACTAATGACAGTTAGTTGACGTATAGTTGCAAAATATTGAAAGTTAGCTGACATGTAGTTGCAAAGTTATTTATAGTTAGTAGATTGTCTAAAGTGGACTATCAAAATAAAGTGTAACCAATATTTCATTAAAAACAAGTGTAAATATTAATAAACTCAACACTTACCAGGATTTTTGAGGAGTTTTGAGGTTGTTTGTCTTCCTGCAAGAGGCGCTGTTTCTTCTACTGCTGATTAAAAAACCGTTGGCTTTGTGAATTTAAAATTTACATCTGATTTAATAATTTTTTTTGCCTACATTTACTCAAATAATACAATGTAATGTTTCACCAAAAATATTGAGTAAATCATAGTTAAAGTTATGCATGAAACTTACTAATTTTTTTTGTTGATGTTAAATACCTATGTTAACTTGAAAGGAGCAATTATTACAGTTTTAAAAACTAAAATATATAAGTGTGACATTCTGAAATATATTGATTCAAATTTACAACAAATATTAAGGATATCTTATAGAAATAATCTGTTAGTTAAATACTTATTTTATTTGATGTATACACCTAAATAATATCTTTACATTTTACACAAAAATATCTGTTTATTTTAATCATTTATTTTAGTTGTTCGTTCTATCACTTTTGGTGTAAGTACGATAACGGTAGGTCCCACAAACAAACTTTAAGTGTTCATTTGTAGCAGAGATGTATGTGTTGATTGTGTAAAAAATTATTCATCTAACTTAAATATTTTTTATAATAGAGCCAAAGCCAAAAAGCATTAATTTGTGCCCCTCCCTCTACTCATCGACCATTAAAACAGTACGTCCTGTATAGTATGAATATGGGGAGTGTGAATGAAATTCGGATGTACTATTTGCAACCTGATCTCACAAATGTCCTTGAAATAGTCACACATTATTTTGCTCGGTTTTGCGTGACATTGTCACGTATTTCCACCATATTACGTGCCCCTGCTACGACTTTCTTTTCCGTGACAGTTTCAAGTATTGGTTACTCAACTGTTTTTCCTATTTTTAAACAATTGTCGCTTCGGTTTGGGGTTAGAGTTGTTGTTTGCGTTATTACCGAGCCCCTAAGGTGACATTGGAGTAAAAAATATCTAAAGTTTAGTTTCATGTGCTCACGTGAAACTTTCATGTGCTCACGCAAAACCTTCATGTGCAGAATTTTTTTAAAGTTTAGTTTTGCGTGCTCGCATGAAATTATTGTGTACTCGCATGAAATTATCACTTGCTCGCGTGAAACTATCGCGCGCACGTGAAACTTTCGCTTTTACGTGCGCGCGCGATAGTTTCAGGTGAGCGCGCGATAGTTTCAGGTGAGCACGTGATAGTTTCAAGTGCTCGCCCGATAGCTTCACGTGAGCACGCGAAACTAAAATTCTGCACATGAAAGTTTCACGTGAGCACATTAAAGTTTCACGTGAGCACATGAAACTAAACTTTATTTAATTTTTTCTACATGTCCCCTTAGGGGCTCCGTAGGATGTCACTTAAAATATTGGTTTATAAAAAAAATGCTTTTTAAACCATCGTCGCCTGATGTTAGGGTTAGAGTTGGGTTTGGGTAAGGATGTCATTTTATGTTGTTCTAACCCCAAACCGAAGCGACAATTGTAAGAAAATAGGAAAAACAATAACCAATACGTGAAACTGTCACGGAAAAGAAAGTCATGGCAGGGGCACGTAATATGGTGGAAATACGTGACAATGTCATGCAAAACTGAGCAAAATAATGCATGACTATTTCACGTATTTTGTGAGATCAGGCTGACTATCTGCCATGTTGGTACAAATCGTCATAAGAACAAGTGAGCCGTTAACTTGGATGCTGTTAAACCAGGGCAATTTAGTCACAAAGAACAGCTGTTCCTATGTATTTGCATTTAAGTAGAGCCACTTATCACAATGCCTCTCCTTTTTTCTTTGTTGGGTGACTCCTCACAGTCTGGTAAAGTGTCCATTGAATGCACACTTCAAAATCTTGCCAGAAGTAGTAGGTCATACTATTTGCCTCCTATTTTTCGAATTATAGAAATTTGGACAAAGTACTCGCTTCGTCTTCTATATAGTAGGAAAGTAGACATTTCAGATGCAGCAAACATCTTTTTCATGTATGCATCTTGAAAACCTATCCCAGCCCTTGGCCTACAATCTTCGAGCAGATACTGTACACAGCAGTCTTGTCATTAGGTTGAACAGAAAGACAGCTGTACCATACACAGTTTACATACTATCCCACTGCGCAAAGTGACGTCGGAATTACGTCTTTTTCATGTAATTTTTGGACGTCCGAATCCGGTCCATAAAAGGGGTTGTTTTGTAACGCCAGGTGACGTCTTTTTTTGGACGTGTTCTGCACGTCTAAAAATGTTGACAACCGTAGGACCGCCGTGTAAGGAAAAGAGACATGAAAAAAGCGAAAAGACATGATTGCCTCTGCACTTCACCCATCCACCGCACCGAAACCTTTCAGACATTTCCTGCCGGCTGTGGGATTCGAACTCCCGATCTCCATGTTACAAACAAGTCTCTCTAACCACTCGGCCATATGGCCATACTTTCAGGTCGTATATAAGGCATTCTTGTTGCATTCATATCATAAACAATTTAATATGACAATAATATTGTTAAATTGTTAGTATGGTCATATACTTTTAATATAACGAACTACGCATTTAATTACATATTTTTAATGGTACATTTAGATGAATTTTGTACGTAATTCAGAAAGCAGAAAAAAACAGTACTGTAATAATAATATAGACTATTCGTATGTATTAATTAGGGGTGGGAAAAAAAATCGATTCTTAGATGAATCGCGATTCGGACGTGGGCCGATTCTGAATCGATTCACAAATGTCAAGAATCGATTCTTAAATGTTAGTTTAAAAAAATAATAACGTCACGTTATCAGAACCAAAAGGCGGAACTCAACTGGGGGTGCGGTGATGCACATGGACAACTTAAGAGAGCGCGCACTGCACGAGCGCATAGCGGAGCTTACAAGAGCAGAAGAGAAAGAACACTTTAAATGCTTGTAGGATTATACTGCATATATCTCTACATTGAATTTAAGGCTGTCACCATTACTCTATTATTTTTGAGGAGTTTTAAAAAAAATCCTTGAGTACATGTCGAGTACTCCTTAAAATAGCGGAGATGCGGTTTAGTGAATATGACAACAGTATCAGAAGGATACAAATCAGCGCTACGCTGCCTCTCTCTCTCTCGTTTGCTCGCTCACACACACACACCATGGCGTGCGTGTGGATCACTCCTGCGTGAGGAAATAATGCGCTTCCTTGTGAATTTTAGAAGTTAAAGACGACTGAGCTGCAGTGGCCTGGCAAAACACATTTGAGAAGAAAGGCGCAGCAACTCAAAAAGACCTGCGTGTTTCACAATTACTCTTTAAGACCATAATGACAATTTCGCGCGTGGAGCAGCAGTTAAATTATGTGCGATCTACCGGCATTGCCTTTGCGATCGACGTATTGGACACCCCTGCCCTAAACCATCCGCTGACTGTTTATATATAACATGCATGGGCGGAAATCCCGGGGGGGTCGGGGGGGACAGGACCCCCCCTATCTGAGGGTTGTCCCCCCTAAATTATCATTAGAATATGTGTATTGAAAATAATTTAATGATTTATAATACTTAAACTAGTTGTGTAAGAAGTGAAACAATACAAATGCAAACGGAGCAACAACAAAAAAACGTTTTAAATATTTGGATTCCCCCTCCCTTGCCTCACAGTGGTTTGGTCCACTGCCCACGCCCCTTTTACCTCACCACCACACATTCCGGTGGTAGAGAAGTGTACGGAGCCGACGCGTTAATAAGCTATATACAATACAACGTTTCCCATCACTTATCAGTTTATCCTCATATGTTTTAAAACTGGACTATTTTGACATATAAACATGAACATATTTCGTTTTCTGAGAACAGAAGCAGATAAACGATCAAGAAAACATTTTTATGCATTCATGCAGAGGTGAGGCAGAGCTGAAAGTAACAAATTACATTTACTCACCTTGCTGTAACTGAGTTTTTTGTGTACTTTTACTTTGAGTAGTTTTTAAAATCTGTACTTTACTTTTACTTAAGTATGTTTAAAGTATTGTTGGTTACTTCGCTACATGTTAAATCATATCCGTTACTGAGTAAAAATAAATAAAAAAGTAAGGTGATAAAGACGCGCCACGGTCGGATGATTGATTGATGGGCGGGGGAACGCGCAAAAAGAACCATGGAGAGGGACGAGACAGGCGCAGGCTAATGCAGACCCTCAATTCAATTCTTACGAAAGAAACCCCTGGCCATTGACGCAAAGCGATTGTTTCATTCAGGTAGGGTTCATGCTCTTGAGTACGGAGTTTGAGAATTGCCGACCGTGTTTAACCGCTAATTTGCACGATGCATTTTTAATACATGCGCATTATCTTCCGAGGTCTAGCAGCTTCGCGTCAAGTCAAACAACTTGAGAACGTCCTCGAGAATGCGCAGATCATTAGACATTGCAGAGAGAGAGAGAGCGCGAGAGAGATAGATTGAAAGACATCAGGTACACAGGTCTGGGAGCTAATAAACGTGTAAAGGATGTATAGTGTATAGCCATGGCACTCATCTCATTATATGTTCATTTATGTATATAGTTTAATAACAATGTATGTTACCAGCAATACATCAATTACAACCTTCATATAATGATTGTATTTACTAGCTGCTGACCTCATATTATTTTTGCTTCAAAAGTGCATAACTCACCTGTAAAAATCATTAAATAATTCCATAAATGTTTCTTAGTTATAAAAAGCTTTTTATTTTATTAACATTTGTTATTGCACTTTAATTGTAGAGATGTTTACAATTAAAAACATAGTTTGAGATGTATATATCCTTCCTTTGTGAACTATACTAGAAACCTCTCCCCGCTGTAAAAAAGTAACTCTTAAAATTAAAATGACTTTTTACTTGAGTAGATTTTTAGACCAGTAACTTTACTTTTACTTAAGTAAAATATTATTAAAGTAACTTTACTATTACTTAAGTAGAAAATTGTATTACTCTTTTCACCTCTGCATTCATATGTATTAAAATTAAATTTGCGTCCGTTCATAGAGAAAGAGAAACGTTTTCTATCTGTACCCATTTCCTTGCAAGTACAATTTTGCCTGTATTATTGGTGTCCCCTTCAAAAATTGTTCTTGAAAAATTTTATGTTTATTGTCCCCCCCAACATTTAGATGAGATTTTCGCCCCTGATAACATGAATATACTTCTGTAAAAATATGCACATAGTTTGTTATTCAGTCGCTGAGTGTGCTGCATTATATAAATACAGTAATACTGCCAAGTGTATAATGATGATGATTAGACGCTTAACATTAGTCAGTTTGTGGAAGTTAATGCCAGTTAACATATAGAATTAATATGTCACGTTTAATTACTATTTTTACTGGGTTTAATTGGTCTTACAACAGAAACAGGACATATATGTATATAAGAATGACATTATTTATCCCTTAGTTGCATTTAAGTACAGTATGTGACAGTTCAGACTAGTAGCAAAAGCGCAAACATTCACCTGGCTTTGAGAGCAAATGTGACGTAATGACGTCACAGATATGCAAATTAGTACGTCAAGAATCGATTCGGAATCGAATCGGGACACTAAGAATCGATTCTGAATCGATTCATGAGGGTCCAAGCGATTCCCACCCCTAGTATTAATCATGTTGGTACAATAAGGGCCGGCGCCACGAGGGGGCACTATCCCGCCCCCTCAGATCACCATTAATGTTGAATGGGATTTTAATGATAAAATGCGCTATTTAAAAATCACGTTTGCCTTGTCTTCCTAAAGGGAATTTTAAAGTCTAATTATTTAACAAAACAAAACAAAAAAAAGTGTGCATGTATTCTACCGTGACACACGCCCACTCATGTATAGCCTATAGGCTTGTTCGAATTCATCAGGCGAAGACGTCAAAATGCCGCGAGAGCGAGACGAAACGACACTTAGTATGATTTCTCGAATCGTTCTCGCGGTACTTTGACGTCATGTGGTTGTTGGTTCTTGCAGCCGCGCCTGAAGTTGAACAAGTTTGTGTTGACGGCTTGAGGCACGCCGACAATGAGCCCGCGTTCTGAGTCTCAGAGGGAAATCAAGATGTCGAAGTGGGAAATTATATAAAAATTTACAGACAGGAGTGTGAGAGTGACCTGGGCCTGCCCTGTAGCAATGGATATATGGAAAATAGCATTGGAAGTTCTACAAACCGGACTCCGGATTGTCACACATCAATTAATGCCGTGGCGTGGATGAATTATCGGAGCATTTCAGGTGCAAAGATCCAAATATTCGGCTATCATTAAGTCAATTCGGGCACCATGAACTTCAGCCAGACTGTACATAGTTTTGAAAAGTTCAGATGTTCATGTTCTTCAGCATCTTTGCAAGTCAACGTACAACCAACAGCCTATTATTGTTCTGCATTTAACGTTAAAGGTAAGCCTATACGATCTCTCTCTCTCTCACACACCTGTTTATCAGGAGTAAATAGATAAAAAAAACAGACATTGTTAAATTTATAATTAACGAATTTGAATTAGCCTATCCTACAGCATAGCTGTATATGTAAACGAGTTATTGTCATTTTGCTATTGTGGTTCTCTAGCTGCTTAATCGCTAGCTTGGTGCATTACTTGTGGCAGTTAAAATAACTACGTTGTATGATCAAATTGAACCAAAATGTTGATAAAATGTTGCGTTTGGACCGTTTTGGGCTGAAAACCATCAACTCTATTTGCCAACACTGCCCCCCACCATTACGTAAAATTTATTTCTACCTCTGGGTCTGAACTTCTAATGAGTAGTGTTGTGCTAATATGTGACGTTAGGTATGCGTTTTTTTGTTGTTGTTGTATTGTTCAGAGCTCTGTACGTTGCTCACTATAGCTGTAGTTTTTGTGGTTGTATTACAGAGATGTTTGTTTATAACACTTTAAAACTTAATGTACCAAACCTATGTATTTTCTAGCTGGGGGAATTATATGCATTCATGTGATCGCCCCCTCTGGTATTTTAGACGCCCCCTCATCAGCGCTCGGCTGGCGCCGGCACTGACAATAATGCTGATATTTGTAAATAAACACATTTTTATAGGCCTAATCATGTAATATAGACATAGACCTGTCATAGACGTCCAAATGACGTCCATAAATTGCCCAGTTTAAACGTCAAATGTTGCCCGTAAATATGACGTCCAAATGACGTCCAAAAAATAACCCAGTTTAAACGTCAAATGTTGCCCGTCAATATGACGTCCAAATGACGTCCAAAAAATTACCCAGTTTAAACGTCAAATGTTGCCCATAAATATGACGTCCAAATGACGTCCAAAAAATAACCCAGTTTAAACGTCAAATGTTGCCCGTCAATATGACGTCCAAATAGGGTCATGGTGGGACGTCCAAATAGTGGACCTAGTTTGGACGTCGAATACATGTCCAGAATTGGTCATGGACTGACGGACCCAATATAGACATGATCTGCACGTCTATCCGACGTCCTGTGTTTAGTGGGATATAACCAGTGTTGGGGGTAACACATTACAAGTAACGTGCATTACGTATAAATATTACTTTTCAGAAGTAACGAGTAAAGTAACGCATTAGTTTTTAAATGTAATCAATAATATTTTAGTTACTTTTTTAAAAAAAGTAATGCAAGTTACTTTTAAGTTTAATAATTTGATAAAAAAAAACTTTCTATGAAAAGTAAATAAGTAATGCAATGGTATGCAAGATGAACAAAAGTTGATATACATCTCAATAACAAGTCATTTACATGCATGATCATTCTCTGCTGTGCCTTTAGTCTTCGTTGTCACCTTGGTGGTCTCCAGTGAACCCGAATGACCGCAGCACGGTCACGACACACAGGGTCAGCGAACTATAACTGTGTTGAAATAAACATCTGCTTTGGATCATGGCCTTTTTCTTGATCTTCTCCCAAAACCAATTAACTTAAATCTCCTGATATTTTAAAACAATCTCTGATGCAATTCATCTATACAAGATTTATCACCTTAAAGAAAATGTTTTACTTCGCAGCGACAATGTTTCATTCATGCTTTATTTATTTAATCTATTTTTCAATGTTTTAAAATCAATTTCTTTCCCGTTTCCACCTTAAGGTTTCTTACATGTTTTCTGGTTGAAGGGATTTTCAGTAAAAGTTTTTGAGGTCTGGTGCCCTCATGACATACCTGTCAACATTTTTCCCACCCCCAAAAACATTATACACTGTAAAAAAATAGCTATATTTATGCAGCTGTTTGCCAGTAACTTACTGTTATTTACTGGCAAAAGTTTGTTCAAAGTTCACAGTCTTTAGCGAATGATAATCTTCTGGATTGTTATCTAAAAAGATGAATCTTAAACTAAATTATTTCAAATGGCTGTGGTAATATAAGAGAGTATATGTTCAGTCTGAGTTTATAATGGTAAATAATGCGTTTATGAAGGTTGAATATACTCAATCTAACTGATAAAGCCTCGGGTAAATGATAAAAACATCTTCACTGAGTGTTAAAATAACCAGCAAACAGTCATACCAGAGCAAGCATAAGATCATTGAGCGCTTGTCTCGAATCATTTGCGTAATCTCTTATCTTCGTAATGCTGATGGATGACTAATGTTTTTTGCTTGCATGTCAGCTCATATTTATTATTCCCGAGATCACAGACCATGAATATCAACATGATGAGAAGGCTGAAATATTCGTATGAATAGTGTACATGATAGCTAGATGTTATCTATGGAAATTTTAAGGGTTTGGGCAATTGAAATATGTATTTATTTGTTTATTAGTCTGTCTGTCATATTTATGTATCATTATGTAAATTTATCCACCTGAGAGTGGGTATGTTCAGTATTCATTCATTTCCACACATTTTTATTGTGTTTTCCTTTAATCTTTCTCAATAATTTTGATGTATACTGCATATAGTGCTGTTCAGTTTTGGTCCCAAAACCAAGAAGAGAATCATCATTTCAACTAATGGGTTCCCTCAGGAATTTTGAACAGGTTTTGAACATAGCGGGGTTCGATTTATGGGTTGTTAAAATAAGGTCTGTGGTTACTATTACTTGGAAAGACCCATCTGTTTGCTTCTGCAACATACAATAAATTACACAAGGTCATAAATGTGAAGTTTGAAAGTAATGCATGCTTTAGTTGTAGTACTAACTTCATACCCATTTCCCAGAGCTTACTTTATTATTCACAAATTAAAATTTGATATGAGAGGAACCTGTTCAAAACCCTACAGAGGACTATTGGTGAATCAGCCTAAAAACAGCTCTGTTATGTGTGGTTTACCTTGAGATTCTCATCTGTGGAAGATAAGTGGCAATCCACAGTTTTCATTATGGACACCTGCTGTTTCAAAAAGACAAATAGGATAAAAAAAACTCAAAGTTCCTCAGAGAGGAAGTATGTGCTTTCTTTTTATCATAGCTTAAACCCACCTATGTTGCTTTGTAGGTCCTTGCTTCTCTTTAAATCTTGGACAGGGGTGCGTTTCCCAAAAGCATCGTTAGCCAACTACTGTCGTAAGTTTCGTCTTTACTGACAAAGTTCAACGATTTGGTGTTTCCTGAAACCATAGTTCAAACGAACATTTGCAAGCTGCTTCGCAAACTTGTGTGGTTTGAACGACAGCTCTTTACCAGTCGTTAGAAGCATCGTTCCTTGTTATTATAATATGTAGACTTACGTTGATCATGCTTTTGAACAAAATAAGCAAAAAAACATGTAGTACATTCCATATCCATCATTCTAATTATATTAAAAAAAAACATTGTTTTACGTCTTTAAAGGAATATTTGATTTTCTTAAAAGAAAAATCCAGATAATTTACTCACCACCATGTCATCCAAAATGTTGATGTCTTTCTTTGTTCAGTCGAGAAGAAATTATGTTTTTTGAGGAAAACATTGCAGGATTTTTCTCATTTTAATGGACTTTAATAGAGCCCAACATTTAATACTTAACTCAACACTTAACGTTTTTTTTCAACGGAGTTTCAAAGGACTCTAAACGATCCCAAACAAGGCATAAGGGTCTTATCTAGCAAAACGATTGTCATTTTTGACAATAAAAATAACAAATATACACTTTTAAAGCACAAGTTCTTATTTAAATCCGGTCGTGATGCGCTAGCGTGACCCCACGCAATACGTCATGACGTCAAGAGGTCACAGAGGACGAACGCGAAACTCCGCCCCAGTGTTTACAAGTGTTTTTTTTTTTGTATTGTTTTTTTATTGTTTTATTAGGATCCCCATTAGCGGCCCATTTAATGGCAGCTAATCTTCCTGGGGTCCTCTTTAAAATTATTCACAACATAAAATTACACAAAGCAATAACAACACAAATTACAATCAAAATAATTCAAACATTGCACCAACGTTCAGGGAAAAAAAAGAAAAAAAGAAAGCATTTGAAAGAACATGACAATTTCCAGCTGGCACTAGATCATTTGCAGCAATTCCTTGGTTACTGTCCTCTTAAATTTGTATTTGTTCTGAATTCTGCGTGATGTGACAGAAAGTTGATTCCAAATAGATATTGCTCGATAAAGTGATGTGCGTTTCAGAAAATTTGTCCTAGGAAGCGGAAGTTTTATATCACCACCTAGGGCCTGCACTGGTGGCATATAGGTGTCCACTTCCTACAAAAACAAGCTGCTCAGAGAGAAACTGTGGCTGTTTCATAAATATAGCATTCCACAATATTAAAATTAATCGTAATTTAATTTTGTTGTCAACTGTGAGCCAAGAAAGGCGTTTATGCATCAGGGCCACGTTAGTCTTAAAAGAGCACTGAAGGACAGTCCTCGCCGCCCTATTTTGTGCCACTTGAAGCTTCCGAAGATTTTTTTGTGATGTAGACGACCATATAATTGGACAGTGTTGAGGACGAGGACCGTTCCTACGTTGTTGTATGTCAACTGATACTAATTAATGTCTTTGTGTCAGTTTATTGTTTACAATGGTCCGCAAATGTGCGTTTTATATATGTAACACGTGACCTCTCTACGTCACTACGCATTTACGTTAGGTTGCGCTGGACCGGATCTAGGCGAGAAATTGTGCTTTAAAAGTGTATATTTTGTCATGGTTCACAGAGAACGGGACCCAAGTGCAAGGTAACGGTGAACTCAAACAGGGTTTATTAAATCAAAAACAAAGGCCCACGTGGGGAAAACAGCACAGGAACAGATGACACTACACACAAGACTAGACTAACTTGACTAAGACGATTACAAAGACTAACAGACTTGACTAGAAACTTTGACTGAGCTGCTACAAACAGCAATCGTACAAACATACAAAACGATCCAGCACAGGACAGAACACACTGGGGCCTTAAATAAGAAATCTAAACAGGACAACGAGGGAAGGACAGGGGATGGTAGTTAACCAATAATTAATAATTAACGAGGAGACAAGGGGGTGGGGATATAAACAAGACACAGCAGCACACTACCCAAACAAAAGGCCATGTGCTGCCACACAAAACATGGGTACTGCCACGATCCTGCCCCATGACCATGAACTACTATGAATAACTATGAAAGACTGGCAGGATCATGACAGTACGCCCCCCTTAAAGGGACGCCACCGGGCGTTCCTCAAGGGGGTACACAAGACAATGGACATGACTGACGACACATGGCATGACAAATACATGAAATAAACAAAAACAACAGATCCAACAGATGATGTGAAAACTAATAAATACTGAAATTAAAATTCAAAAGAGTGAGCATAAACAAGGTTCAATGAAAAGTCCAAGGAGGCTTGGGCAAGGGTCTATGCTGCAGCTGCGCAGACGGCTGTGGCAATGGTGGCCGCGCAGATGGCAGACAGCTATGGCGATCACGTAGACGGCACGGGCTGCGGACCACAGACGGCTCTAGTGGCTGCACAGATGGCAGAAGCTGTGGCTGTGTAGATGGCTGCAATTGCTCAGACGACTGTGGCCGAACAGACTGCGAGAGCTGTGGCCGTGGCCGGGCAGACGGCAGGAGATGCTGTGGCCGGGCAGACGGCAGGAGATGCTGTGGCCGGGCAGACGGCAGGAGATGCTGTGGCCGGGCAGACGGCAGGAGATGCTGTGGCCGGGCAGACGGCAGGAGATGCTGTGGCCGGGCAGACGGCAGGAGATGCTGTGGCCGGGCAGACGGCAGGAGATGCTGTGGCCGGGCAGACGGCAGGAGATGCTGTGGCCGGGCAGACGGCAGGAGATGCTGTGGCCGGGCAGACGGCACTTGCAGGAGGCAGACCTCCAAAAGTAGCCTGTCCATGAAAGTGAATGACGAGTCCACCGATACCTGCTGGGTCCCTGACTGGCTGGATCGTTCTGTCATGGTTCACAGAGAACGGGACCCAAGTGCAAGGTAACGGTGAACTCAAACAGGGTTTATTAAATCAAAAACAAAGGCCCACGTGGGGAAAACAGCACAGGAACAGATGACACTACACACAAGACTAGACTAACTTGACTAAGACGATTACAAAGACTAACAGACTTGACTAGAAACTTTGACTGAGCTGCTACAAACAGCAATCGTACAAACATACAAAACGATCCAGCACAGGACAGAACACACTGGGGCCTTAAATAAGAAATCTAAACAGGACAACGAGGGAAGGACAGGTGATGGTAGTTAACCAATAATTAATAATTAACGAGGAGACAAGGGGGTGGGGATATAAACAAGACACAGCAGCACACTACCCAAACAAAAGGCCATGTGCTGCCACACAAAACATGGGTACTGCCACGATCCTGCCCCATGACCATGAACTACTATGAATAACTATGAAAGACTGGCAGGATCATGACATATTTGTTATTTTTATTGTCAAAAATGACAATCGTTTTGCTTCATAAGACCCTTATGCCTTGTTTGGGATAGTTTATAGTCCTTTGAAACTCCGTTGAAAAAAACTGTTAAGTGTTGAGTTAAGTATTAAATGTTGGGCTCTAATAAAGTCCATTAAAATGAGAAAAATCCTGCAATGTTTTCCTCAAAAAACATAATTTCTTCTCGACTGAACAAAGAAAGACATCAACATTTTGGATGACATGGTGGTGAGTAAATTATCTGGATTTTTCTTTTAAGAAAATGGAATATTCCTTTAAGTTTGAAACAGAATTAAAGCGCTGCATTTAAAAACTGCACATGTGCGTAGTCCTACAAGCTTTAAGACCATGGGGAATCCCTGGGAGGAGTGACGTAAGAGGGAACTTGTGCATGAATTGAATATCTTGAAAATAAACAACAGATAACTAAATCTCGATAACAAAAACAAAATTTTCTGATGCAATATATGCGATTTACAGCAATAATATGACATTAAATCGATTTTCACAGATTAATTAGTACTTCACCTCCCACGTGACATCATCAACTATGTTGTTAAACCTACATGGTTCAAACGACGAATGTGCAACAAAGTTACTATTCCATTTGGAAACACTTGTTAGAAGGTAGTTTGTTTCTTCAACTATGCACCCGTACTCAGCAGCGAGTTACGTCGTTGTACGGGAAACGCACCCCAGCCTGTGGTTGCTTGGAGTTAGGGTTAGAATTAGGGTTTTGGGTTAGGATGTCATTTTAAGTTACAAAAAGTAGCTCTAACCCAAACAGAACACAAATGAGAAACCAAAAATAAAAAGACAATAAAAAATGCGCCATAAACGGAAAGGACTGGCGTGGAATTGGAATTTGGCGTATCTATTGCATGATAATCACACTGGGTGCTATTTGTACGCATTCGGTGAGAATGGGTTGCAATTTACAAACCCTGCAGACTGAAATGTGTTTTTCTGGTGGTCATTTTGGAGATTGACAGGCCCATTCCCAATTTACTTTCATTATATGGCCCAGATATTTTTCATATATTCACTTATTATGCCTTTAACCATATGAGGGCTAGTAAATAATGACAGAATGTTCATATCAGGCTGAAGTATTCAGGCTGTTTTTTAGTACGAAAGAATAGAAATGATTCAGTGGCCAGTTTCATTTGTCCCTGTATCCGTCAGAGCAAGTGGAATATGCTGCCAATCATGGCACCTGAAAATGACCTTTATTTCCAGCACTGCCGCCCGCGGCGATCGGAGTCGTGTCACTGTGTGTCTGCGTCTAATGGCTCTCTGTGCCAAGAGCCTATGGCCTGTTAGCTCCCATCAAATGCACTATGTAGCCATCCAAAGTCCTGCATCAGTTCTGACTGCACCTACATTGTCTTTCATCCCCACTCGCCAAGCTTTTACTGCTGGGAGAAAACTCAGCTCTGTTTCAAAACCAGAGAAAGAGACTTCAGGCTTTTAGCTTTAAGTCTTTTCGTGGATTCTCCTTTCCTTGGAGACATCAAAGACTATTGGATGTGTGAGAGCGTACTGTAGCTCTATAATTATCAAAAATGGACTGAAAAATCACTGATCGTACAGCCAGTGTCCGATGAGAGAAAAAGCGGCTTACAAATCACCGCAGGCTTCTGAGTTTTCCTCAGAGACTCCATCCTGGTTTCTTCTTTTAAGAGGGACAATAGGAAGTAGGTAGGCGGCTGAAGAAATGAGTGAAGCCTGAGTGAAGACAGCTTGTCCACTCCTATCTCTCTCTCTCTCTCTCAAGTGTGCAAATGTGCACAATCCCATACACAAGCCCTGAGAGAGAGGCTGTTTTCAGCCCCAGTAAACCAATCGGCTGGTACCTTTTGACTTCAGTGTGCTTTCACGCAGCTTAAACAGGACTTGAAAGAATCAGCGGTTTTACGGAAATTGCCAAATTTATCTTTTATTGATTATGTCAACGTTTGAAATGTGTTAACTGCTATTCCTGCTCAAGAAAAAAGCCTATAAAATAGCAGATTTCTTTGTCTGTTTTGTAAAAAAAAATGTGCAGCAAACAGAATGATGTGCTGTCAAATCACATAGCCTTGTGTGGTGCTTTTAAAAACGTTTTTTTGAGGTTTGATGTTGATGATATTTGGTCATGACGTAAGAACATTACATTGATGATGTCATCATGCTTGTTTACAATGTTGCATTGTTTCAAAGCAGATTTACTTGAAAGAAGAATAAACAGAAAGCAGGAGAACTATTTAATATATAGTATTTACAGTAGAATAGAATATATAATATTATTGCAAATTGTAATTTCCTTAAAGGGGCAATAAGTAGGATTTTAAGTGTTTTATTAATCAAAATCAATGTCTTTATTCATAAATATGTCCTCGTTGGTGTCAAATGACCTCTGCCAGTGATCTGACTTTTCTTAGTAAGTTTAGAATTTCTCCTCTTTACTTACATTGAACGGGTAAGTTCAAGGAGGCTTCCATATCGTTCCGCCGTATTGATAAACTATAATAGCAGAGAGGGATGAAAAGCACTAGCCTACCAACGCGTTTCCACAACGCGTTTTCATTCAGAACACGTGAACCAGCTGCAACAGACCAGGAGATCAGCGATTACATAACGGCTACCTAAGTTGCAACACGCATTTGGAAAGGGGAGGAGCTAGTAAGCACTGTTCGTTTGAAAGCAAAATACAATTCCACCACTAGATGGGGGTAGATCCTACTGATTGCCCCTTTAATAAAACTTTCCTCTCAGACATTTAGTCAATTAATATGATAAATAACAGTCGTCATATGGTCATGGGTCATCTTTTATGGTGTTTTGTAGACTTTAGAGTTTGACAGAGAGTCAAAGCTGTGCCTGTCTGGTGTCTGTTTGAAATTAGATGAGAAAAAAAACAGTACACAATCATTTACAAAAATACAATTAAACTGATCTTATTCAAAGCCTACAGTAGGTGTTTGTCAAACAGTGGCGGACAGTGACTTCTTTTTTCGAGGGCGTTTGATGGGAAGTTCGTCACAACATGTATGTAGCCCCTCATGTGTGTCGTTCATAATTTCAAAATATGTGTTCGGCGCACCAAGTGAACCTGTGTGCATCACGTGTCTTGTCAAAATAAGTGCCTGCTGCAGACGCATCTAAAAGGTTTATGATAAAAGAGACGCTCACGTTTGCCAGATACTCACATAATTTTAGGCGGAATCAGAGTTTACTGTTAAGAGAGTGTCTTGCGTGTATTTTGTGAACGTGAGCATCTCTTTTATCATAAACGGTTTTGAGGCGTGCGCAGCAGGCACTTATTTTGACAAAACATGTGATGCACATAACGGAACAAACACATATTTTGAAAACACAAGCAACACACATGACACTCCGAGCACTTATTTAGAATTTGCGCCCCTCGGAAGAGCAGTCACCAGCCGCCACTGGTGTTGAGTTGAGTTAGCCAATGATTACTGTAACTCATTTTTTTGTTTTGAAGTTATAATGTGACATTTTTGTTTTTCACCTCTATGATGAATTATATATGTAAAGATATGTACTGTAAAGATGTATGCTGAGATGAAAATCCCTGTTTACTCGAGGATGTAATAAGATTAGTTCCTGAAGATTGCAAGAAAGATTATAATGTAATTTATATACCTGATTAACCCTGACATACCTCAATCTCAAATAATCTGGAGTCTCATCATCAACTCAGCTACAGTAACAGGTTTTATGTTAACACTTAGTGTAATGATGGTGATAATAGATAGTAAATGTTATGGGACAGCTGTGGGGTCCACAGAGACCATAAAGTTATTTACAGAGACTGGCATAGAGCCAGATTTACATAGCTCTGTTTTTATAAAGTTGTCTTTCAGTCTTTATATTTAGGGCAGCAGCAGAGAAAGCCACAGGCTGGAGGAGGGCAGTAGGACGAGATGCCCTAGGCTGAGGGACAAGCCTCAACTGTAGTGACCAAAATAATCAGGATTCTGTCCCAAACCTGTATGACAACAGCCCTTCCTTTCTTCAGTTTCCTTTATCATATTTTTCTTTGCACCTTTGCCATAGTGTTGTGAACAGTGGTATATTTAACCATTATACTGTATGACACTTCCCTGTCTCGTCCTTGAACCTGAGGACACTGAGACTAAATTTATATATTTAAATGTTTTAATTCATACAAAATGTTAAAATATAGTATCTAACATATTGTCTATACTAGTATCAGCTATAGCCCTATTCGGACGGGATTAGTTTTACAGGGGGACCTCTGAGAAAATCGTGCTTCTCAGAGGTCCTCTGTGTTTTTAATCCCGTCCGAATCGGCCATGTCTGTGTTTTTCTCTGACGACCTCCGTAAAAATTCCAGAGCAATTGACCTACTGTTTTTCGCCGAACTCAGAGGTCCTCTGAGAAATTTAATCCCGTCCGGATGCAAATGTCTGTGTTTGCCCGCAATATCTTTTGAAAACGCGGTTCATTTCGTGTTTTGGCCAACTTGATCTGCCGTAAGGTCTTACTAATGCGCGTATATTGTATTTCCTGAGTCCCATTCATTCAGATATGAATGTTTTTTCGCATTCGGCAAAATAAAGTAATTAAATCAAGACGAGCTGAATATCATACACTGTTAAGACTAAACACTGATATATCATTAACATTATAAGAAACTCCGTTCAAAGTTGTTCAACTCCGGAATGGTAATGTTAATTAATAAAGATATTAAATTGTATTAATCATTATTTCTTCATTATTTTTTGTTTGTTATAAGCAGACAGTTATATAAAACACGTAGGCTAATGTTACTTTAGTAGGATTTGTATATTTTATTTTGATTTGTTAAAATTAAATTAATAAATTACATGTTCTGTCATGATTTTACATTTAAAGCAAAATATTAAACATTACAAACACGCGTATCCAGAGCACGTGCTACTGCAACGCCCAAATGCATGAAACAGACACTCCCATCTCTGGAATAGCCTGCATCATTTTAATCCCGTCCGAATCGGTACATAAAATCACAGACGTCCTGGGGGACACGCTGAAACTCAAACGTCGTTTGGAAAACTAATCCCGTCCGAATAGTGCTTATGTCTGATTTTCTCTCAAGGGATTTTTTTCTACATAGGACTTTTCCCCCTACAAATTAGGGTTTTTTCCTATTAGTTTTTTCAAACCCTAGGGAGTCATCTGACCTTGGCTTAACTTAGAACTCTGTTCTATACATTACTTTATTAATAGCTCCCTAGTACAGTTTAATTTTAGCCGCTGTCCCTTGATTTTTCTGTGTTTTTTCCTGCTTTTATTAATGTAAAGTTACTTTTAAACAATTAAACAATTGTGAAAAGCGCTATATTGAATATAAACCGTCCTGCAGCTTAATGCATTCAAAAAGTTACTCCCCTGCAACTATTTCTTTAACACTTTCCTTGATTTATAATAAGGAGATAAATTATGCATCCACATTAAATATACCAGCCCATATAAAAAAATGAGATGTTTGACATTTCAAAAGTTTAACTGTAAAAATACACAATAGTGCCAACCTCATAGGTGCCTCGTACCTCACATGGGTACCTAGCCTCACAACCTCAAAGCAGAAAAGTAGGGGGGAAATCAGCTTTTTGGTTCTCAGACCAAAAATTTTGGCCTCCAAATAATCAGCCCATGAGGATGGTCTGCTTTCAACCAACTTGCTCAAAACCTGTAAAACAAGAAGACAGAAAAGTTAAGGTGTATTATAATTTATTTACAAATGGTATCATCGTGAAAGTTAATCTCTCAACCAGTTCATTTGTTTGTGGATGGCACATTTACTCCTTTTAATGCCAAGCGTTTGGCACATACCCATATTGATCTGTGTATAGATCAACAAATTTAATTTCAGTTTAGTATGACAGTAAGAAACAGTTTCAATTATTTTCTTATCTGTAGGATCAATATTAGCTTATTAAAAATGACCCTAACAGGACCATAAAGACAAATAAAAAAAGTAATACACTTATCTTATTTACAAAATTCTGTGCCTTTATTTTTTTAGGAGCCTTTTAGGGGCACCAAACTTGTAGAAGAGTCTTATTATACAAGTTTTTACCACCTCTGCACTGTTTTCAGTGGGAAAGCTTCACATGACTTTGCACAGATGTACTGGTAAGCTTCTTTCATTTTTGTCCATCAAACCCTACAAGGTGCCATGGCTGTGCCACCTGATAAACATTTGTATTCAAAATATATCAAAAAATATTCTTTATTCTCCTCATACAAACATGACTTACCACAATAGGGGTATATTGCAACATGATCTCACGAAGTTCCGTTGGATAGTCACGGAATTTTTTGCTCATTTTTCCGTGGCATTCTCACGGATCTCCTCATATTTCCGTGGCCCTGACACGGACTTTCTTTTCCATGGCATTCTTACGGATTGGTTACTCAACTGTTTTTTCCTATTTTCAAACCATTGTCGCTTCGGTTTAGGGTTAGATTTGGTGTTTGCGTTATTATTTCACTTTAAGTATTGGTTTATACTATTTTTTTTGATGTATTCTTTTATATTTTCTAAACTTTAATCAATTGTCGCCTGGCGTTGGGGTTAGAGTTGGGTTTGGGTAGGGATGTCATTTTATGTAAATCTAACCCTAAACCGAAGCGACAATGGTAAGAAAATAGGACAAAACAGTTGAGTAACCAATCCGTGAGAATGCAACGGAAAAGAAAGTCCGTGGCAGGGCCACGGAAATATGAGGAGATCCGTGAGAATGCCACGGAAAAATGAGCAAAAAATTCCGTGACTATGCCACGGAAATTCGTGAGATCAGGTATATTCAGTCTTTAGAGAACATTGTTTTCTCTGACAAACAGTACAGTGTGAACTAAAATATAAATGGTTTACTCAGACGCACGCACGTTATTGCGGTTTTGTATCACTTCACAGAGGATTGGAAGGAGGAAATTTTAAGAATGACAAGACAAGTCCTTTAACAACACAAGCCCGTTCTTAACCAATTTTACAGCATTTCACATGCGCAGAGCATCCCAGTTTCAGTTGTCAAAACCAATCAAGTGTTTACAAGTCCTTTTGAGCAGATCATAAAAGGTATAAACACCCCTCTCAAACCGATTAGGTTTTTAGGTCTCTTTATTTTGATTGCCTGAAGATTACCTTGTTATTTTACTTCAGGTTTAATTGTTTCACATGGCATTACAAATGTAATTGTGCACTGCTGGTCTGTTTTAATAATTTCCACTGATGGATGTGATTTGATTGGCCGTTACTATGGCAACTATATGGTGCCATATATGTTTTAAATGTAATGTGGCTTGCCTGCTTAAAAAAACTGTTTGTTTTTTTCTTTAGTTGTAAATGCATCAAATATAAATGTAATTTCTCTTATAGTTACCGTTATAAAATTTGTTTATAATCCAGGTAAACAAAAGATAAAGATAAAAATGAATTTAAGCCTTTTATCTACATAATAAACATGAGACACGAAACGTGTACCAGCACAGAATAATCACAACACTGCGTTCTGAATAAGCCTGGTTAAATCCCAAGTTACTTTATGCAGTTATGTCATGTCTTCTACCAGTGGTGGCTCGTGACTTATTTTCCGAGGAGGCACAAATGCCAAACTCATCAAAATATCGTCATGTGAGTGAATCGGCATGCCAAAATACTGCATTTATTTGGTGCATCATGCAGCGTGGGAACCTATGTGCATTGCGCATCATGTCAAAATACATGCCTGATAAAAGAGACGCTCGTATATGCATATGCAGCAGGCACATATTTTGATTATGACACGCAATTATGAAGGTATATTTGGTGCAAAACAACTGCACACCTGTGACAGTGGAATTTGTATTTGTAGAGATTATCCACACATGTGTATCAGTAAACTTGAAGTCACAGAGGACGAGATGCAAACTTGTAGATTTTTTTTCTTTCTCTCAAATACAACACAACAGTTACACATTCACAAATCCTTCAGTGCAGCTGCACAAATCCCATTTTACAAATCACAGATTAAGAAACTCACAAGTTCACATTTTTTGCTACAATTGATGCAGTAAATATGGTGCATAACCTACTTGAACGCCTGCATCAAATAATGTGAAGTCACACACAAATTTTGTACATTTGCAAAATCAGTTTGTGCATCTGTGCGATGAGACTTGCATGTGTGTACAATTTATTTTTCACAAATATTTTTTTATTTTTTTTATATTTTCCAGCCCAAACACAAGTACATAAATACAACTGCTTGAATCTGCTGCTACGAGTTTCAAACACTCTTTTTCATGTGCTCTCTCTTCTGCACCAAATATCTCGAGATAAATGGTGCGAAAGTGATTTGTATACCTGTAGGCTTTGGCGAGCACTGTTCAGCACTGCCCACCAGGTGGCGCCCCAGACACTCACTGAAGCAGAGTTTATTAATTACCACCAATGTTTCAGCAAAGTAAATCGCCTTTATCAAGGTATTATTTTCACCAAGTGGAGAACAATATAAATGGGAGTGCTAATTATACACACATGAAGGTAATTACATACAATATTCCAATGATTCATTAGTAAACAAAATATAAGTTCCATAAATTTCAAACCATCAATATAAGTAGATTAAAAAATACAAGCAGCAAACATTTTAACTTTAAATAAGATACCAAATGATGTAAGTCCCATTCATTTTTAATATCATAATATTTATAAAAACAACCCAAATCAAAATCTACTTTTAAACCACGTGTGCCAATGTTCACATTTAATTTACCTAAAAGGCCTTCTGTCCAAGTAAAAATTGGTCGGTTACACTTTATTTTGATAGTCCACTTTAGACATTCTACTAACTATAAACAACTTTGCAACTACATGTCAACTAACTTTCAATAATTTGCAACTATACGTCAACTAACTGTCATTAGAGTATTAGTAGACTCTAATGGTTGGGGTTAGGGAAGAGGTTTGGGTTAGTGGAATAAGTTGACATGCACCTGCAAAGATAATTATAGTCAGTTGAAAGTCTGTTGAGATATCATCACAATAAAGTGTTAGTAGATATTAAGCAGACAATCTACTAATTCTCTAAAGATTGGTAGTTGATAAGTAGTTGCAAAGTTACTTATAGTTAGTAAAATGTCTAAAGTGGACTATCGAAATAAAGTGTTACCAATTGGTCAAACTCACCTCACCTTCTAGATGGAAATTCCCTCTCAATTCCTATACAATAATGAAGTAATAGGATGATTAAGTTTAACAAAATGCAGTGCTAATGGCAGGTTCATATTTCTGCATATTATTGCACTCTGATGTTTTGTGATGTGTGTTTTATACTCTCTATTTGTTTTTCCTACATACGATTTACCACAGTGACATGTTATCAAATAAATAAGCTTGTATTTGTTTGGTGGGGGGAATCCCAAAGATATTTCCATATCATTAAGATTCTTAATAAAATCATTTGGTCCCTTATATATTATTTTTAGACTTTATATATTACATTTGACCTTAAGGAAGACTTTTCTTCAATGTTAACGGATGATAACTGTCACAGGAAGGCAAGACATGGCAAGATGAGTGGATCCAAATGCAGTTTTTAAGTGTATTAAATCCAAAAAAGGTACAGGAGCACAGGCAAGAACACGAACAGTAACACATGACAGGAAACAACCAACATAAAACAACGGCTGACAAACAGGCAATCAACAGGCAGGGTATCTAAACGTGACAAGAACCAATGACAGAACAGAAACAATTAATTACTATGGAAACAGATGGGCAGTGGGTGGAGTATGAATTAATGTCCATGGAAACAAAAAAGGGGGCGGGGCAACAAAGGAACAAGAGGGAAATAGGGCAGACACAAGCCGTTTCTCAATGTCAAGGATACTTCCTTGGCAGGACTAGTCCTTACAAGTCACTTCCTTCAGAGGCGAGGCGAGGCTCCTTTTAAGCATTCGGAGAACACGTTAAATGGAACAGGCTAGCAAGTGCACGTCATTACGTCATTACGTGATTGAAAGGTGTGCTTTCGGTGCTGCGCGCAGAGGATTGTGGGTGATTTCAGCGCGTGAAGAGCGCGAAGGATACAAATTTGCATCCTTTCCTGTATATGGGATATTTGTCGAACGAAGGACTCAGTCCTTGGCTGAAATTTCGAGGATCCTCGACATTGGAACAGTCCTTCGACGGACGTCGATGACGTAGCATCCTCGAAATTCTAGCTTCCGAGGATCCTTCCTTGACATTGGGAAACAGCTACAGACAGGACTCTTGACCTTGGCCGTACCCACCATTGAGGTCCGGACTGTTTTAGTGAGTATCATAGTAAACTACTGATTATGTCTTAATATGTCTTCCGAATGTAAACATTTTATTACATTCTGTTACTTAAATAACAAAAGAAGAGAAAATCACTCACTGGTCCTGACTGTAACTTCGTAAAAAAAGATTAATCCATATTTAACTTTAAATAAATATCTTTTTTTTGCCAACAATCCTTAATGTTGAGCTTTGCTCTTTGAAGTAAGTTGGTTTATTATTGGTTTATTATGCAAGTTCAGCCTTGCATTATGTTTGTATCTTACAGTTAGTATAATGCATGTAATGAATTCAGGGCAAGAAGAATATTTATCTAATATGGGGTAATGTGAAGTATTATAATAATTACATATCGTTTTCTTTCATGGGATATGGACCCCCTAAAGTAGCCTTGGCCACCCCATTTATAAAATTCTAGTTCTGCCACTGCAATATTGATGTTGTATTTCAGCATATTAAGTGTTTGATTAGTGATTAAAAAACAAATTCTTGATAGCCTTTGGTTAATTCACTAAACTGATCCTATATTCAGTTAGCCTATGTTTACTTAACTGACAGTGCCCAGGATGGTAACATAATTACTTCAATGTCTTACTAATAAACAACACAAGTCTTGCGCATACTGACATGGTTTGAAATCTATAGTTATTCGATTCTTTGGTTTTCTGATGTGTTATAATTCATATATGTAGAGCAGAGAAATAAGAATTTTTTTCCTGGCGTGCATGCCCTAAAAAAATACATATGGACCTCGGTATTTATAAAATCCTGCGTATGGCCCTGCTCACGACAATAAGAATCCACTCTCAATAGTGTATTACGAGCTGTAGGTTTTTTAATCGGATCCCTATATAAACAATTACGAGCAATCCACAAGTCTAAAAAGCTGATTTGATTTGGGTTAGCATCCAAAGTAAATGTTAAGAAATCAGAACAACTGTTTATATAATAATAAAAAAGAATTTAGTTGTTCAGTAACCCGATTCAAAAAGACAGAAATAATCATCCAAATTAGTATATTAGAAGAAAAAGCATGATTTAAATACACATATTTTTCTTCAAAAAAAGGTTATTTTGCAAAAGAAATCACAAACGTTCTTTCCATGGCCCCACCTCCTGTTTGAATTAAAAATTAGTCTGAAAAATAAAATAATTTGTTTTATGATATTAAAAATGAATGGGACTTACATCATTTGGTATCTTATTTAAATGTAGGCCTATGTGTGTATTTGCTGCTTGTATTTTTTAATCTACTTATATTGATGGTTTGAAATTTATGAAACTTATATTTTGTTTACTAATGAATCATTGGAATATTGTATGTAATTACCTTCATGTGTGTATAATTAGCACTCCCATTTATATTGTTCTCCACTTGGTGAAAATAATACCTTGATAAAGGCGATTTACTTTGCTGAAACATTGGTGGTAATTAATAAACTCTGCTTCAGTGAGTGTCTGGGGCGCCACCTGGTGGGCAGTGCTGAACAGTGCTCGCCAAAGCCTACAGGTATACAAATCACTTTCGCACCATTTATCTCGAGATATTTGGTGCAGAAGAGAGAGCACATGAAAAAGAGTATTTGAAACTCGTAGCAGCAGATTCAAGCAGTTGTATTTATGTACTTGTGTTTGGGCTAGAAAATATTAAAAAAATAAAAAAATATTTGTGAAAAATAAATTGTACACGCATGCAAGTCTCATCGCACAGATGCACAAACTGATTTTGCAAATGTACAAAATTTGTGTGTGACTTCACATTATTTGATGCAGGCGTTCAAGTAGGTTATGCACCATATTTACTGCATCAATTGTAGCAAAAAATGTGAACTTGTGAGTTTCTTAATCTGTGATTTGTAAAATGGGATTTGTGCAGCTGCACTGAAGGATTTGTGAATGTGTAACTGTTGTGTTGTATTTGAGGGAAAGAAAAAAAATCTACAGGTTTGCATCTCGTCCTCTGCGACTTCAAGTTTACTGATACACATGTGTGGATAATCTCTACAAATACAAATTCCACTGTCACAGGTGTGCAGTTGTTTTGCACCAAATATACCTTCTTACCGCAATGCACATAGGTTCCCATGACACACCGAATGAGCCACACACGATACGACAAACACATTTTTCTTTGTCTCCTCAGAAAAGCTGTCACTGTCTTCTACACTGTAAAAAAGCAGCATGAAGTTAAAACAACTTGCTTTTTAGTCACAATTTAACCTACTATTTTAAGTTTTGATTGTGATAAGTTGACATAACTTATAACTTAATTTGTTAAGTTAAAGTAGAAGTCTTGATTTGATATAATGTTTTTACAGTGTACAAAAAATCTGTGTTGTGGTCTTTATTCTATTTATTCACAGATGCAAAGTAGCCACATTGTGACCTTTATCTTTGACATTACCGTAAATATGCAAATGTAAATGTAAACTATCGTGCATAAATTCACAGTAGCCTACATGCCGGACTGCTGAAGCTTAACTGAAAACAGTTTTTGTGTGACCTGAGAAGCGTGTGTGCGCTACTATTTTCAGTGGTGCTTTAATGTGAAACAGGAAACGCATGAATATTCATGTATGCTCTTCCCAGGGTTTGCAAATATCTCAGACACCAAATATTCCAGAAAACCCTCTCTCTCAACTTTTAGATACCGCTACAACCTGAATAGATGCTCGCAATTGTGTTAGGGGTGGGGCCATTGCCAGTGCATCACCGAGCCATGATTTTAGGCCCGGCCCAAAAATTCTGAATTCAGAATCAGAAACGGAGTAAAACTGTCGAATGATTTAACTTCACAATTTAGTACATAATTCACAGCCATTGTAACTTGTTATAGCAATACATTTTTTAACATTTATAATGTGCTTACAAACAATTCTCTGCATAAGCTTTACACAGACAAGAGATTTTTCTTTACAGTGAGATCTTAACTCATTCCCCGCCGGTTGCCCCACAGCATTTTTAGGCATTTTCACAAAAGTTTCACAAAATGCCTTATTCTGTAAACATACAAATATATTAAATGAAAGAATAGACCCTCTGCTTTCAAACAAACAAACAAACCAAATAGTGAAAAAATCTTCATTTGTTCTCTTTTTATAACCTCTTAACTCAGTGGTTCTCAACTCCAGTCCTCGGGACCCACTGCTCTGCATATTGTGTATGTCTCCCTTATTTAACACACCTGATTCAGATCATCAGCTCGTTAGGATAGATTCCATGAACTGAACTGAGTGTGTCAGATACCTGTATGAGAGACATCCAAAATGTGCAGAGCAGTGGGTTCCGAGGACTGGAGTTGAGAACCACTGTCTTTACTCTTTCTCCGCAACAAGCCATTTTTTTAAAAGTTGCCCCCAGCATTTTTTGTGATTTTCCCAAAAGTTTCTCAAAATGCCTTCCATACAAATATATCAAATGAAAGAACAGACCCTCTGCATTCAAACAAACAATAAACAAACAAAACAGGAGAAAAACGTTTCATCCTATCTATATGTTTTTCTTTGCTTATAAACTCTTAAATATGGGTATTTTACTTTAAAAAATTTTTTTAGAAAAAAGCTTTTTAGTTAGAGATCAGATTCAGAACGATTATGAAAACATAGACAGAGGTTAAAATTAGTAAAAAAAATCAAACTAGTGGACAATAATACGTTATTTTTATGCAAATGTTTTCTCCCAGGGAAAGAATAAAAAATGAGTAGGTTTCTTCAAAAATACAATATTTTGAGCAAAAAGCTGAAATAATTGCATTTTTGTTAAAGAATTTTGTTAGAAATCAGATTCAGAATGTAAATCAAAACATACACGGAGTTTAAAATTTTGTCAAATTAGTTTTTGCTTCAGTTTTTTATAAATTGGTTAATATATTATCCCTCTAGTGGATAATAGCGGAATTACCATAAAAACTCGTCAGGAAAGCAACATTGCCAGGGAAATGTTTTCTCTTAATTGACGAGATAACTCGTCAATGGCAGGGAAAGAGTTAAATATGGGTAGGTTTCTTAAAAAATACCACAGTTTGAACAAAACACTAATAATTGCATTTTTCTAAAGGAATTTTGTTAGAATTCAGATTCAGAACAAAGATCCAAACATACAAAAGTTTTAAATGTTTAAAATGTTGTTAAAATAGTTCCCTTTCAGTCGGTCACTACGACGTCACGTCGTGACCGACGAATTGGGAACCGCTCCGCGGGTGACCTATCTACTTCGAGAAACTATAAAAACGCCAATGAACTTGGCATGCAGGTATTTGCATAATGCCGGCGCCGCCCCGCCAGGTGCGTATATAAGCCGCAGGTGCACAATACCAAATTAGCTTTTATTGCTTCGAAGCCGGCAGACATCTGCTCTCGAGAAGCTTTCTATCTGATCTTCGTAGATCCTGTTCTGGAAGGGAAGAAAATAAGATCTCAGCTTGCTGAAGTTGGTTGGGCAAAGACACCTCAGCGGAGGCTCGCAGTGTTTTTTCTCCACCCTTTCTCTCTCTCTCTCTGTCTCTTTAATTTAGGACTTGAGTTCGAGTGAGTGCGTTGCCTCTCCCTGTGTGTTTCACCAGCTCGCACAAAAGAGTGATTTCCCTAAAAGAGCAGCACGTTTGAGCTTTGTGTCTTTTTAAAGACAGCCACTCATTCGTGTCACGGTCGGGGTCGTCTTTTTAAAGATGGATTTCCGTCCGTGTTCGGTTTCTGGATGCGGTGTGTTCATCGCCCCCCGGGATGGCCACCAGCGTTGTCTTTCGTGTCTGGGGCTCCAGCACGCAGAGGCAGCGTTGCGTGATAGTTCATGCTCCATCTGTGAGGGCATGACTATGGCGGATTTGCGGAGACGGGTGTCGTTTCTCCGGGAACGGCGCCCGCCTTCCAAGTCTGGTGCTGCTAAGAGCGCAGCTACCAGACTTGCGAAGGATGATCTCCGTATAACGGTGCTGGGTCGGTCTGCTGGTTCGTCCAGCAGCTCCCAGCGCCCTGATCCGTTGCCAGCGGAGGTCCCGATGGAGACGAGCGGCCCGTGTTCTACGGTGTCCTCGCGCTCTGTCGAGCCTCCACCCGACGCGATGTCCACCGTAACATCGGAAGGGGGGTTGTCAGCCTCGGACGTCGATCCGGATCCGCTCCCGCCTTCGGGCCAGGTTGCGGCTTCTGCGTTCGACCCCGAGATGGCAGCCATGCTCGCCCGGGCGGCGGAGGCGGTCGGCTTGGAGTGGACTAAACCTCCCCCACCTGAACCGTCCCGCCTCGATGATTGGTTCTTCGGGGGTGCCAGGGCTTCTCAGTCCTCGCCCCCGGTGCCTTTCTTCCCCGAGGTGCATGAAGAGCTGACGCGGTCGTGGAAAACCCCGTTTTCCGCCCGGAACCGACCGTTTCAGCCTTCACCCCTCACCTCTCTCGAGGGTGGAGATGCCAAGGGGTACACTGGTATCCCGTCAGTGGAGCGGCCGGTCGCGATGCAGTTGTGTCCGGCCGGTGTCGCTTCCTCCTGGCGGGACCAGCCTACTCTCCCCTCACGGGCCTGTAAGCAGTCTTCGGCGCTGTCCGGTGCTGCTTACAAGGCTTGTGGGGAGGCAGCCTCTGCCCTGCATGCCATGGCATTGCTGCAGGTCCACCAGGCTAAGGCTCTGAGGGACCTGCACGCGGGAGGTCACGACTCGGCGGAGTTCTCTGAACTGCGTGCGGCTACGGATCTGGCGCTCCGTGCGACCAAGGTCACCGCACGCGCCGTCGGGCGTGCGATGTCTACCCTGGTAGTCCAGGAACGCCATCTCTGGCTGTGTCTGGCGGACATGAAGGATGCTGATAAGACCCGGCTCCTGAATGCTCCGGTTTCCCAGACCGGCCTGTTCGGCGAGACGGTCGAGGAGTTTGCCCAGCAATTCTCCGCGGCCAAGAAGCAGACTGAGGCCATCGCTCAGATCATGCCACGTCGGAAGCGTCCTGCGCCTGCCCCGTCCACGTCGGCACCTCAGCCTGCTCCTCGCCGAGGGCGTCCTGCGGCGGCCGCCTCCGTTCCTCCCTGGGGCTCTTCTAAGAAGCGAGGAACCGGTCGTCAGCAGCCCGCCCCGCCCGCTCAGCCCGCTTCAAAGGGTGGAAAAAGAAAATCGAAGCGGCCCTGAGACGGGCGACCTAGAGATGGAGGGGATCGCTCTTCGGGAGATGGTGAAAGCACCACTCCCCCCACCGGAGGAGGGCCGGTTGGGGAATCCTTTGTTTCAATTTTCTGTTCCGCCGACTTTTCAGTCGGCACCCACAATTCCACAAAAAGAGCGAATTCCACTTCCATCTCTAGGTCTTCAGATGAGCGCCGGAGACACGAGCGGGCTCATAACCCCCCCTCGTTCTCCGACTCATCAGAGGAGTACGAGAGCAACGCACGGGCTCATAACCCCATCGCGCTCTCTGACTTCTCAGGGGAAAGAAGACAATCACGGGCTCATAACCCATCGTCTTCCTCCCCCTTCGCCAGAGGGTGCATCGAGTGGCGTGAGGTGTCTTCAGCAGAGCCTCCCTTACTCACCCACCCAGCAGCGGACTCAGGTGAGTGTTATCATGCACAACACTGCTGTCGGTGCGGCCAATACGCACACACCGGCGATCACCTCCGTTGCGCCCGCCGCGGGTACACCGATCGTGCCTTTAGTCCCTCTCGCACGGTGTCTGGGGGCGTGGGAACAGCTTCCCAGCCCGTCGCGTTGGCTTTTACGCACGATTCGTCTCGGCTACGCGATCCAATTTGCCCGGCGTCCCCCCAAATTCTCCGGCGTTCGTTTCACTGCGGTGAGAGCTGCCGATGCGCACGTCCTCCGTGCGGAGATCGCTGTCCTACTGGCGAAGGACGCGATCGAGCCGGTCCCTCCAGCCGAGATGAGGTCGGGGTTTTACAGCCCTTACTTTATTGTACCCAAGAAAAGCGGCGGCTTGCGACCGATCCTGGACCTGCGTTCGCTGAACCGTGCACTTCACAGAATGCCGTTCAAGATGCTGACGCCCAAGCGCATATTTCCATGCATTCGTCCAAACGATTGGTTCGCATCCATCGACCTGAAGGACGCGTACTTCCACGTATCGATTCTCCCCCGGCACAGGCCGTTTCTCCGCTTTGCGTTCGAGGGGCGAGCATACCAGTACAAAGTCCTCCCATTCGGGCTCTCTCTGTCTCCCCGTGTATTCACCAAAGTAGTGGAGGGGGCTTTAAAACCCCTGAGAGAGAAAGGTGTGCGCATTCTCGCGTATTTAGACGATTGGCTCATAATAGCTCAAACACGTCAGACGCTGTGCGATCACAGAGATTTAACTCTAAAACACCTCGCTCGTTTGGGTCTTCGGGTCAACTGGGAAAAGAGCAAGCTTTGCCCCGTGCAGAGAATCTCTTTTCTCGGGATGGAACTGGACTCGATCGATTTGACAGCTCGTCTAACAGAAGCGCGTGTACAGTCGATTCTGACTTGCCTGAATACATTCAAGAGCAAGAGCGCGGTCCCGCTGAAACAATTTCAGAAGCTCCTGGGGCATATGGCAGCAGCCGCAGCTGTAACTCCGCTCGGACTGCTTCATATGCGACCGCTTCAGCATTGGCTTCACGATCGAGTCCCGAGGAGAGCGTGGCTGCGCGGCATTCACCGCGTTATCATTACACCTGCGTGTCGTCGCACTTTCACTCCGTGGTCAGACCGTGCGTTTCTCCGAGCCGGTGTGCCTCTGAGACAGGTCTCCAGGCATGCAATAGTATGCACAGATGCTTCGGACACGGGGTGGGGGGCCACGTACGATGGGCTTGCGGCTTCGGGGGTCTGGACGGCACCCCAGCTGCATTGGCACATAAATTGCCGAGAAATGTGGGCTGTATATCTTGCGCTCGTCCGTTTCAGCAACGAGTTACAGGGCAAAGATGTATTAGTTCGCACAGACAACACTGCGACCGTGGCGTACATCAATCGTCAAGGCGGTTTACGCTCGCGTCACCTGTCGCATCTTGCCCGTCATCTCCTCACTTGGAGTCAGAAGAATTTGAGGTCTCTTCGTGCCATTTACATCCCGGGCGCGCTCAATGTAGAGGCGGATGCGCTCTCTCGGGCTGCGCGTCCCGGCGAATGGCGACTCCACCCCATTGCGGTTCAGCAGATTTGGAGACGTTTCGGCAAAGCGCAGATAGATCTGTTTGCTTCCCCAGAGACGACCCATTGTCGCCTGTTCTATTCACTAGCCGACGACTCGCTCGGCGTGGATGCATTGGCACACAGCTGGCCGCGAAACATGCGCAAATACGCGTTCCCTCCGGTGAGCCTCATTGCGCAAACCCTATGCAAAATCCGGGAGGACGAGGAGAGCGTGCTGTTGGTGGCACCGTATTGGACAACCAGGAGTTGGTTTCCAGAACTCTCTCTCCTCGCGACAGCCCCTCCGTGGAAGATTCCCCTGAGGAAGGACCTTCTTTCTCAACAAGAGGGCACATTATGGCACCCGCGCCCCGACCTGTGGAACCTCCATGTGTGGTCTCTGGACGGGGCACGGAGGATTTGAGTGATTTACCGCAAGAGGTATCTAACACTATTGCTGCAGCGCGAGCGCCGTCTACGAGACAGGCTTACGCGCTTAAATGGAACCTGTTTGTCGACTGGTGTTCTTCCCAAAGTGAAAACCCCCGAGAATGCCCGATTAGTGTTGTGCTTTTATATCTCCAGCGTCGTTTGGAGAATAGGCTGTCACCATCCACTATTAAGGTCGATATCGCTGCGATATCAGCTCACCATTCACCCGTAAACGGTAGAACAGTGGGTCAGCACGACCTGGTCATTAGATTTCTCAGAGGCGCTCGAAGACTGAATCCTTCGCGTCCTCCCTCTATTCCTCCTTGGGACCTGTCCTTGGTGCTGAAATCACTCCAGGAAGCCCCATTTGAGCCTCTGCATAGTGTGAGTGTTAAATTTCTTACAATGAAAACATTAACTCTCCTTGCTTTGGCTTCTGTTAAGAGGATAGGGGATATTCATGCATTTTCGGTCGACGAATCGTGCCTTCAGTTCGGGCCGGCTGCATCCAGCGTAACACTGAGACCCCGGCCCGGCTTTGTGCCCAAAGTTCCCACCACTCCTTTCAGAGATCAAGTGGTGAACCTCCAAGCGCTGCCTTTGGAGGAGGCAGACCCAGCCATGGCTTTGTTATGCCCTGTTCGTGCACTACGTGTGTATATAGACAGGACGCAAAGTTTTAGGACCTCAGATCAGCTCTTTGTTTGTTACGGTGGTCAGCAGAAAGGAAAAGCTGTCACCAAGCAGAGGATGTCCCATTGGATTGTGGATACTATAGCCCTTGCATATCAAAAGCAGAATGTGCCTTGTCCATTTAATTTACGTGCTCACTCTACACGCAGTGTGGCATCATCTTGGGCACTGGCTCGCGGATCCTCGCTAACAGATATTTGTAGAGCTGCAGGCTGGGCGACACCTAATACGTTCACAAGATTCTATAGTGTTCGTGTCGAACCGGTTTCCACCCGGGTTCTTTCTACTAACTAGTTAAGAATGCCGAGGGTCGGCTCGTGTGTCGGCTTGGAGCCTCTATTTTGGTGCTGCACATCTGCACCAATATGGAAGGCCATCGGGGCAAAAACGTCTAAAAAACTGTTTTTGCCTCTCCTCCACCGCCCTGATAGCTGGTGTTGCGGAGCATCCGCTGTCAACCTATCACTGATGTATTCTCTGTAAACCTGTGTAGGCTAGGCGTCCACATTTGTCCCCTACGTGGGGTTCATTTGTGTGTATACTCCGTGGGGTACTAATCCTCCACGTTTTCCTTAGCAGAGCCTGCTCTGCATCTCTCTGCATACTATGTTTTGTTCAGAGACTTTTTATGAGCAACCTATCGGTTGTTTCATATTTTATGTCATCCATTCAACCTTCTTAGGGGATGGCTTCCGCAGTGTTCTAGCTCCGCTCAGTTTAGACGCTTCCCCAGTTCGCTGCTTCACTATCGTGGGTTAAGGAACAGGTAGTGACCGGCCTTCTGCATTTCGCCTTAGGTTCCGCCCCTTACGTGGAGGGCGGAGGGCTTTTACAGACACTGGAAGGGTTCAGCTGCAGTGGCGTTTTGGTAGGGATTCCCAATTCGTCGGTCACGACGTGACGTCGTAGTGACCGACTGAAAGGGAACGTCTCGGTTACGTATGTAACCCTCGTTCCCTGAAGGAAGGGAACGGAGACGTCACGTCCCGTCGCCACAGTTTGCTGTTCCATTGCTGTTTTTTAGGCCGGGCACTGTTGCTCGGCTTCTCAGCAATAATATAGCTAATTTGGTATTGTGCACCTGCGGCTTATATACGCACCTGGCGGGGCGGCGCCGGCATTATGCAAATACCTGCATGCCAAGTTCATTGGCGTTTTTATAGTTTCTCGAAGTAGATAGGTCACCCGCGGAGCGGTTCCCAATTCGTCGGTCACGACGTGACGTCTCCGTTCCCTTCCTTCAGGGAACGAGGGTTACATACGTAACCGAGACGTTTTTGCCTTTAGTATTTTTTTATAAATTGCGTAAGATATTAGTGGATAATAACGGAATTACAGATTACTGTAAAAAAAAAACTCGTCAGGAAAGCGTCATTGACAGGGAAATGTTTTCTCTCAACTGACGAGATAACTCGTCAATGGCGGGGAAAGAGTTAACATCAGGGACATAGCTTTAAAACCTTTTTATCCTAGATCACATACAGTATCTTAATAGGATCTGTCCTATCTGATGCTTAAAAACTGTGGAAAGAAGATTTGTGTATACATAAGAGGAATAAATTGTATAGAGTTGTTCAGCGGAGCTCGAAAATAAGTCAAATATAGGTATTAAACCTCAGAGGCATTTAAGTTGAAGTAGGAAATTAAATCATGGCACATCAGCAGATCCTAGCACCAGTCACATCACCTCCCTGCTCCTCTTCACAGATTTTATGAGTCACCCTTCACATCTTAAATCAGTCTTTGTATGCAAATACTGTTATGTACTGTGCATCCCAGTCCCGAAAAGCAAATTTAAATTGGTTGTGCTCTAATAATACTCTTTCTATTATTTAAACTTCTATTGAGTTCAGATGGGATGAGATCAGAACCATCACCCATATATTTTGTGTCCCTATGACGGCCTTTCCATAAATAATGCCACTCATTTCTAAAGTAGAGAACACCGTATAAAATATTTAGCGCCGTCCGGGGGCCGTAAAGCAAAAATGGAGAGGCATTCAGTTTCTAAGGTCCCTTCTCTCTTCTGTTGCAATGGACTCACATCCTTCTCCTTCATACTAAGTAGACTTACTTTATTATGTTGGCTTGAGAAAGCCAACATACTGTTGTTGCACTTAAACTTATTATTATGTTGGCTTGAGAAAGCCAACATACTGTTGTTGTACATAAACTTTTTATTATTAGTGGTGCTTGCATTTATGCAAGGCATCACTATTACTATTCCTCAGGGATATTATTATTATTATTAGTGGTGCTTGCATTTATGCAAGGCATCACTATTACTATTGCTCATACTTATTATTTATTTATATCTTTATTTATTATTCTTATATCTGGACACTTTTTCGGCGCGTAACTCGTCCCACACGGTTTGTCGTAGACCAATAAAACAGGGCTCAAAATGACCGGCTTATTGAGGACACGTCTGCTATGACTTTTATAAGGGATCGGGTGCAGGATTTCCGAAAGGGGGGCGAAAAACCACCCGAAAAATCCCATTGACTTAACATTGCGCCCAACTTTGACGAGTCATAGCTCCGCTCAAGGATTTTATAGAAACATGTGGGTTACAACATTTGAAGAGGGTGGTAGACTCTGTAACAACATGGATCACAATGGGGTGTAAGTTGTACCCCTGGGGTGTAAGAGGTGCCCAAAAATGCCCAATGAAAAGTCAATGGGGCAAAATCCCATAGACTTAACATTGGAAAAATTTTGACGCGTCATAGGTACGAGTGAGGATTTCATAGAAACATGTGGGTTACATTATTTGAAGAGGGTGGTAGGCTATGTAAGAACATACATGACATTGGGGTGTAAGTTGTACCCCTGGGGTGTAAGAGGCACCCGAAAATTCCCATTGACTTATAATGGGGCAGGAAACATGCCCATATAAGGGAATAAAAAAGTTCCAGATGGGATATCTTCGCTTTACAATGTCGTAGAGACACGGGGGTTGGACCGTTTTACTCATGACTCAGAGTGTAATCATTATGGGATGCCAATTTTTCCCTAGCAACCAAATACAGTACCCTAGCAACAGAGTAAACAAAGCCTTATATCTCCGCACCAGAACATCGTAGAGACACGGGGGTTGGACCTTTTGACTTGTGACTCGGAGTGTAATCATTATGGGATGCCATTTTTTTCCCTAGCAACCAAATACAGTACCCTAGCAACAGAGTAAACAAAGCCTTATATCTCCGCACCAGAACATCGTAGAGACACGGGGGTTGGACCGTTTGACTAGTGACTCAGAGTGTAATCATTATGGGATGCCAATTTTTTCCCTAGCAAACAAATACAGTACCCTAGCAACAGAGTAAACAAAGCCTTATATCTCCGCATCAGAACATCGTAGAGACACGGGGGTTGGACCGTTTGACTCGTGACTCGGAGTGTAATCATTATGGGATGCCAATTTTTTCCCTAGCAACCAAATACAGTACCCTAGCAACAGAGTAAACAAAACCTTATATCTCCGCATCAGAACATCGTAGAGACACGGGGGTTGGACCGTTTGACTTGTGACTCAGAGTGTAATCATTATGGGATGCCAATTTTTTCCCTAGCAACCAAATACAGTACCCTAGCAACAGAGTAAACAAAACCTTATATCTCCGCATCAGAACATCGTAGAGACACGGGGGGTTGGACCGTTTGACTCGTGAATCAGAGTGTAATCACTAGTGGATGCCAATTTTTTCCCTAGCAACCAAATACAGTACCCTAGCAACAGTGTAAACAAAGCCTTATATCGCCGCATCAGAACATCGTAGAGACACAGGGGTTGGACCGTTTTACCCGTGAATCGGCATGTAATCACTAGTGGATGCCAATTTTTTCCCTAGCAACCAAATACAGTACCCTAGCAACAGTGTAAACAAAGCCTTATAACTCAGCATCAGAACATCGTAGAGACACGGGGTTGGACCGTTTTACTCGTGACTCGGCATGTAATCACTAGTGGATGCCAATTTTTTTCCCTATCAACCAAATACAGTACCCTAGCAACAGTGTAAACAAAGCCTTATATCTCTGCATCAGAACATCGTAGAGACACGGGGGTTGGACCGTTTTACTCGTGACTCGGCATGTAATCACTAGTGGATGCCAATTTTTTCCCTAGCAACCAAATACAGTACCCTAGCAACAGTGTAAACAAACCCTTATATCTCCGCATCAGAACATCGTAGAGACACGGGGGTTGGACCGTTTGACTTGTGACTTAGAGTGTAATCACCAGTGGATGCCAATTTTTTTCCCTAGCAACCAAATACAGTACCCTAGCAACAGTGTAAACAAAGCCTTATATCTCCGCATCAGAACATCGTAGAGACACGGGGGTTGGACCGTTTAACTCGTGACTCTGAGTGTAATCACTAGTGGATAGTGGGTTGGAACGTTTTACTTTTGGGTTGGAGTATAATCATATATTGTCCCGAGAATTTTGCCACGGCAAGCACCACTTCACATTTTCTTCAGGAAATGTACCTATCTAGTTATATTTTATTCTTACATCTGCACGTTTTTTCGGCACCTAACTCGTCCCGCACAGTTTGTCGTTGACCCATGAAAGAGGGCTCAAATCGACGGGCTTATTAAGGACACGACTGCTATGACTTTTATAAGCGATCGGGTGCAGGATTTTCGAAAGGGGGGCGAAAAACCACCCGAAAAATCCCATTGACTTAACATTGAGCCCAACTTTGACGAGTCATAGCTCCGCTCGAGGATTTTGTAGAAACATGTGGGTTACAACATTTGAAGAGGGTCGTAGGCTCTGTAAGAACATGGATCACAATGGGGTGTAAGTTGTACCCCTGGGGTGTAAGAGGTGCCCAAAAGTGCCCCAATGAAAAGTCAATGGGGCAAAATCCCATAGACTTACCATTGCAAAAATTTTGATGGGTCATAGGTCCGAGCCAGGATTTCATAGAAACATGTGGGTTACTAAATTTGAAGAGGGTGCTAGACTCTGTCAGGACGTCCCCCACAATGGGGTGTAAGGTTACCATAGCAACCATTTTGGGCACCCTAGCAACCTATACCATAGACAGCCATTATAAAATGCCCGGATGGATATCTTTGCACCACAGTGTCATAGAGACATGGGGGTGGGCTCATTTTACTCAGGCATCCAATCAGTCTCTCAGGATCCTTACAGACTTACTAAGCCACGCCCCTAGCAACCACTTTTGAGCACCCTAGCAACATAAAATACAAACAGTTATATCTCGGCATCAGAACATCGTAGAGACACGGGGGTTGGACCGTTTTACTTGTGACTAGGGGTGTAACAATTGGGCACATCATTGGCCACTCCCAAGCCACGCCCCTAGCAACCAAATTTGAGCACCCTAGCAACCGAATAAACAAAGCCTTATATCTCCGCATCAGAACATCGTAGAGACACGGGGTTTGGACCGTTTTACTTGTGACTCGGAGTGTAATCACTGGGCACATCATTGGCCACTCCCAAGCCACGCCCCTAGCAACCAAATACAGTACCCTAGCAACAGAGTAAACAAAGCCTTATATCTCCGCATCAGAACATTGTAGAGACACGGGGGTTGGACCGTTTTACTTGTGACTCGGAGTGTAATCACTGGGCACATAATTGGCCACTCCCAAGCCACGCCCCTAGCAACCAAATACAGTACCCTAGCAACAGAATAAACAAAGCCTTATATCTCCGCATCAGTACATTGTAGAGACACGGGGGTTGGACCCAGTGTTGGGTGTAACTAGTTACAAAGTAACTAGTTACTGTAATAATATTACTTTTTTCAGTAACTAGTAGTGTAAGGCATTACCCGTCTGAAAATGGTAATATTATTACAGTTTTCCCGAGCTAGTTACTTAAGTTACATTCGCCAGTAGCACCTTCATCACACAAGGCACAAAACACAGAGAACAAAAGGGAAGGGGAGGAGGGCGTGAATGGAACAGTGATTGGTCTAAGTTTGGCACAAGGTATCATTTACCATCACCGATTGGTCGACACCCGGCAGCCAGCAGCACAGAGCGGCAGCGGCACACTCAAAGACAGATCGGGTAAATGGAAGCGTCAACAACGGCAAGCTCTTTTTCAGAGGAAGGTTCCCAGCAACAGAAAGCTAGTTTCGACGGGTGGAGATTCGGTCACATTTTATTATGTTCAACGGAAGGAAAATAACTTGACGGTGAAGTGCACACTCTTTAATGTTTTTCCAAACGCTGTGCCCCACGTCCAGAAGCGGGTAAGGAAGCCAGCATTTTCTTGGCCGTGGCTTGCCCAAATAAACATTCTTGTCCAGAAAAAAAATGTAACTAGTAATATAACTAGTAATATAACTAGTTACTTTCTCCAGGGAGTAATAAAGTAAAGTAAGGCATTACTATTTTTGAGAGTAATATGTAATACGTAATATATTACTTTTTTGAGTAACTAGCCCCAACACTGGTTGGACCGTTTTACTTGTGACTCTGAGTGTAATCACTGGGCACATCATTGGCCACTCCCAAGCCACGCCCCTAGCAACCAAATACAGTACCCTAGCAACAGAGTAAACAAAGCCTTATATCTCCACATCAGAACATCGTAGAGACATGGGGGTTGGACCGTTTGACTCATGACTCGGAGGGTAATCACTAGTGGATGCCATTTTTTTCCCTAGCAACCAAATACAGTACCCTAGCAACAGAGTAAACAAAGCCTTATATCTCCGCATCAGAACATCGTAGAGACATGGGGTTTGGACCGTTTGACTCGTATCTCGGAGTGTAATCACTAGTGGATGCCAATTTTTTCCCTAGCAACCAAATACAGTACCCTAGCAACAGAGTAAACAAAGCCTTATATCTCCGCATCAGAACATCGTAGAGACACGGGGGTTTGACCGTTTGACTCGTGACTCGGAGTGTAATCACTAGTGGATGCCAATTTTCTCCCTAGCAACCAAATACAGTACCCTAGCAACCAAATAAACAAAGCCTTATATCTTCGCATCAGAATATCGTAGAGACATGTGGGTTGAATTGTTTTACTTTTTGCTTGGAGTATAATCATATATTGTCCCCCGAAATTTGCCACGGCAAGCACCACTTCACATTTTCTTCAGGAAATGTACCTATCTAGTTATTATTATTATGTTGGCTTGACAAAGCCAACATACTGTTCTTCGATCTAAGCTTATTATTATTATTATTATTAGTGGTGCTTGCATTTATGCAAAGCATCACTATTATTATTGCTCATACTTATTATTAGTGGTGCTTGCATTTATGCAAGGCATCACTATTACTATTGCTCATACTTATTATTATGTTGGCTTTGAAAAAGCCAATATATTGTTATTGCTATTAAACTTATTAGTGGTGCTTGCATTTATGCAAAGCATCACTATTACTATCTTGCATACTTATTATTATTATTATTATTATTATTCTTCTTTTTCTGGACACTTTTTCGGCGCGTAACTCGTCCCGCACGCTTTGTCGTAGACCCATAAATTAGGGCTCAAATCGACCGGCTTATTGAGGAGAGGTGTGCTATGACTTTTATAAGCGATCGGGTGCAGGATTTCCGAAAGGGGGGCGAAAAACCACCCAAAAAATCCCATTGACTTAACATTGCGCCCAACTTTGACGAGTCATAGCTCTGCTCGAGGATTTTGTAGAAACATGTGGGTTACAACATTTAAAGAGGGTAGTAGGCTCTGTAAGAACATGGATCACAATGGGGTGTAAGTTGTACCCCTGGGGTGTAAGAGGTGCCCAAAAGTGCCCCAATGAAAAGTCAATGGGGCAAAATCCCATAGACTTACCATTGCAAAAATTTTGACGGGTCATAGGTCCGAGCCAGGATTTCATAGAAACATGTGGGTTACTAAATTTCAAGAGGGTGCTAGACTCTGTCAGGACGTCCCCCACAATGGGGTGTAAGGTTACCATAGCAACCATTTTGGGCACCCTAGCAACCTATACCATAGACTGCCATTATAAAATGCCCGGATGGATATCTTTGCACCACAGTGTCATAGAGACATGGGGGTGGGCTCATTTTACTCAGGCATCCAATCAGTATCTCAGGATCCTTACAGACTTACTAAGCCACGCCCCTAGCAACCAGTTTTGAGCACCCTAGCAACATAAAATACAAACAGTTATATCTCGGCATCAGAACATCGTAGAGACACGGGGGTTGGACCGTTTTACTTGTGACTAGGGGTGTAACAATTGGGCACATCATTGGCCACTCCCAAGCCACGCCCCTAGCAACCAAATTTGAGCACCCTAGCAACCGAATAAACAAAGCCTTATATCTCCGCATCAGAACATCGTAGAGACACGGGGTTTGGACCGTTTTACTTGTGACTCGGGGTGTAATCACTGGGCACATCATTGGCCACTCCCAAGCCACGCCCCTAGCAACCAAATACAATACCCTAGCAACAGAGTAAACAAAGCCTTATATCTCCGCATCAGAACATCGTAGAGACACGGGGGTTGGACCGTTTTACTTGTGACTCGGAGTGTAATCACTGGGCACATATTTGGCCACTCCCAAGCCACGCCCCTAGCAACCAAATACAGTACCCTAGCAACAGAGTAAACAAAGCCTTATATCTCCGCATCAGAACATCGTAGAGACACGGGGCTTGGACCGTTTTACTTGTGACTCGGAGTGTAATCAATGGGCCCATCATTGGCCACTCCCAAGCCACGCCCCTAGCAACCAAATACAGTACCCTAGCAACAGAGTAAACAAAGCCTTATATCTCCACATCAGAACATCGTAGAGACATGGGGGTTGGACCGTTTGACTCATGACTCGGAGGGTAATCACTAGGGGGTGCCATTTTTTTCCCTAGCAACCAAATGCAGGACCCTAGCAACAGAGTAAACAAAGCCTTATATCTCCGCATCAGAACATCGTAGAGACACGGGGGTTGGACCGTTTGACTCGTGACTCGGAGGGTAATCACTAGTGGATGCCATTTTTTTCCCTAGCAACCAAATACAGTACCCTAGCAACAGAGTAAACAAAGCCTTATATCTCCGCATCAGAACATCGTAGAGACACGGGGGTTGGACCGTTTGACTCGTGACTCGGAGGGTAATCACTAGTGGATGCAATTTTTTTCCCTAGCAACCAAATACAGTACCCTAGCAACAGAGTAAACAAAGCCTTATATCTCCGCATCAGAACATCGTAGAGACACGGGGGTTGGACCGTTTGACTTGTGACTCGGAGGGTAATCACTAGTGGATGCCATTTTTTTCCCTAGCAACCAAATACAGTACCCTAGCAACAGAGTAAACAAAGCCTTATATCTCCGCATCAGAACATCGTAGAGACACGGGGTTTGGACCGTTTGACTCGTGACTCGGAGGGTAATCACTAGTGGATGCCATTTTTTCCCTAGCAACCAAATACAGTACCCTAGCAACAGAGTAAACAAAGCCTTATATCTCCGCATCAGAACATCGTAGAGACACGGGGTTTGGACCGTTTGACTCGTGACTCGGAGGGTAATCACTAGTGGATGCCATTTTTTTCCCTAGCAATCAAATACAGTACCCTAGCAACAGAGTAAACAAAGCCTTATATCTCCGCATCAGAACATCGTAGAGACATGGGAGTTGGATCGTTTTACTTTTGGCTTGGAGTATAATCATATATGATCTCCAGAATTTTGCCACGGCAAGCACCACTCACATTTTCTTCAGGAAATGTACCTATCTAGTTATTATTATTATTCTTTTTCTCCCCCCAAAATTTCGGCAACTAACTCGTCCTAGGGCTTTCAAGCTACATGCACCAAATTTTCCACAGACCTTCAGACTGGTCTGACTTAGTGTGCTATATCTTTTCTAACTGATGGGACCATCCGAATTCCTAAACGGGGGTCTCGAACACTCCAAAATTTCTATTGACTTAACATTGAGACAAACTTTGACGGGTCATAGCTGTGAGTGAGAAACTTGTAGAAACTTGTGGCTTACCACATTTAAGGTGGCTGACAGGCTCTGTAAGAACATACATCACAATGGGGTGTAAGCTATACCACTGGGGTGTAAGAGGCCCCCAAAATTTCCCATTGACTTATAATGGGGCAGGAAACATGCCCATATAAGGGAATAAAAGCGTCCCAGATGGAATATCTTTACTTTAGAGTGTCGTAGAGACATGGGGGTGGGCTCATTTTACTCAGTCATCCAATCAGTCTCTTAGGATCGCCCCAAAGCTATTTAGCCACGCCCCTAGCAACAATTTTGGGTACCCTAGCAACATCTCCCATAGACTACCATTATAAAAAGCCCAGATGGATATCTTTACACCAGAGTGTCATAGAGACATAGGGGTGGGCTCATTTTACTCAGGCATCCAATCAGTCTCTTAGGATTCCTACTGAAGTATTAAACCACGCCCCTAGCAACCAATTTGAGCACCCTAGCAACATAATAAACAAAGCCTTATATCTCTGGATCTGAACATCATAGAGACATGGGGGTTGGGTCTTTGGGTCATGTTAGCTTCATGCTAGCTCCATGCTAAGTCATACTAGCTTCATGCTAGTTTCATGCTAGCTTTATGCTAATTTCATAATAAATCTTGCTAACTTCATGCTAAATCATGCTAACTTCATGTTAAATCTTGTTAGCTGCACGCTTAATAGTGCTAGCTTAATGCTAATCATGCTAGCATCATGCTAATCATGCTAGCTTCACGTTAAATCATGCTAGCTTCATGCTAATCATGCTATTCTCATGCTAGCTTCATGCTAGCTTCATGCTAATCTTGCTAGTTTCATGCTAGCTTCATGCTAATCATGCTAGCATCATGCTAGCTTCATGCTAATCATGCTAGCATCATGCTAGCTTCATGCTAATCATGCTAGAATCATGCTAGCATCATGCTAATCATGCCAGCTTCACGTTAAATCATGCTAGCTTCATGCTAATCATGCTATTCTCATGCTAACTTCATGTTTATCATGCAAGCCTCGTGCTAGCTTCATGCTAGCTTCATGCTAATCTTGCTAGTTTCATGCTAGCTTCATGCTAATCATGCTAGCATCATGGTAGCTTCATGCTAATCATGCTAGAATCATGCTAGTTTCATGCTAATCATGCTAGCTTTATGCTAGCTTCATGCTATTCATGCTAACATCATGCTAGCTTCATGCTAATCATGCAAGCATCATGCTAGCTTCATGCTAATCATGCTAGCATCATGCTAGCTTCATGTTAGCTACATGCTAATCATGCTAGCATCATGCTAGCTTCATGCTAATCATGCTAGCATCATGCTAGCTTCATGCTAATCATGCTAGCATCATGCTAGCTTCATGCTAATCATGCTAGCATCATGCTAGCTTCATGCTAATCATGCTAGCATCATGCTAGCTTCATGCTAATCATGCTAGCATCATGTTGGCTTCATGCTAGCTTCATGCTAATCATGCTAGCATCATGCTAGCTTCATGCTAATCATGCTAGCATCATGCTAGCTTCATGCTAATCATGCTAGCATCATGCTAGCTTCATGCTAAACATGCTAGCATCATGCTAGCTTCATGCTAGCTTCATGCTAGCTACATGCTAATCATGCTAGCATCATGCTAGCTTCATGCTAATCATGCTAGCATCATGCTAGATTCATGCTAATCATGCTAGCATCATGCTAGCTTCATGCTAGCTTCATGCTAATCATGCTAGCATCATGCTAGCTTCATGCTAATCATGCTAGCATCATGCTAGCTTCATGCTAATCATGCTAGCATCATGTTAGCTTCATGCTAGCTTCATGCTAATCATGCTAGCATCATGCTAGCTTCATGCTAATCATGCTAGCATCATGCTAGCTTCATGCTAATCATGCTAGCATCATGCTAGCTTCATGCTAGCTACATGCTAATCATGCTAGCATCATGCTAGCTACATGCTAATCATGCTAGCTTCATGCTAATCATGCTAGCATCATGCTTAGCTACATGCTAATCATGCTAACATCATGCTAGCTACATGCTAATCATGCTTCATGCTAGCTTCATGCTAATCATGCTAACTTCATGCTAGCATCATGCTAGCTTCATGCTAATCATGCTAGCATCATGTTAGCTTCATGCTAATCATGCTAGCATCATGCTAGCTTCATGCTAATCATGCTAGCATCATGCTAGCTTCATGTTAATCATGTTAGCATCATGCTAGCTTCATGCTAATCATGTTAGCTTCATGCTAGCTTCATGCTAATCATGTTAGCTTCATACTTAAACATACTAACTGCCAGATAGCCTACTAAACTAAACTTCTGTCAATCTGTTTTAAACGTTCAGGCTACGCTTTTTCAAGCCAACATAAAGTTTGTCTTCAAACTTTAATATCTAGTTTATAATTATTATTCTTCTTTTTCTGGACACTTTTTCGGCGCGTAACTCGTCCCGCACGGTTTAACGTAGTCCCACGAACGAGGGCTCAAATCGACCGGATTATTGAGGAGAGGTGTGCTATGACTTTTATAAGGGATCGGGTGCAGGATTTCTGAAAGGGGGGCAAAAAACCACCCGAAAAATCCCATTGACTTAACATTGCGCCCAACTTTGACAGGTCATAGCTCCGCTAGAGGATTTTGTAGAAACATGTGGGTTACAACATTTGAAGAGGGTGGTAGGCTCTGTAAGAACATGGATCACAATGGGGTGTAAGTTGTACCCCTGGGGTGTAAGAGGCACCCGAAAATTCCCATTGACTTATAATGGGGCAGGAAACATGCCCATATAAGGGAATAAAACAGTTCCAGATGGAATATCTTTGCTTTACAGTGTCATAGAGATAAGTGGGTGGGCTCATTTCACTCGGGCATCCAATCAGTCTCTCAGGATCATCCCAGAGCTATTAAGCCACGCCCCTAGCAACAATTTTGGGCACCCTAGCAACATCTCCCATAGACTGCCATTATAAAATGCCCAGATGGATATCTTTGCATCACACTGTCACAGAGACATGGGGGTGGGCTCATTTTACTCAGGCATCCAATCAGTCTCTCAGGATCCTTACATACTTACTAAGCCACGCCCCTAGCAACCACTTTTGAGCACCCTAGCAACATAAAATACAAACAGTTATATCTCGGCATCAGAACATCGTAGAGACACGGGGGTTGGACCGTTTTACTTGTGACTAGGGGTGTAACAATTGGGCACATCATTGGCCACTCCCAAGCCACGCCCCTAGCAACCAAATTTGAGCACCCTAGCAACCGAATAAACAAAGCCTTATATCTCCGCATCAGAACATCGTAGAGACACGGGGTTTGGACCGTTTTACTTGTGACTCGAAGTGTAATCACTGGGCACATCATTGGCCACTCCCAAGCCACGCCCCTAGCAACCAAATACAGTACCCTAGCAACAGAGTAAACAAAGCCTTATATCTCCGCATCAGAACATCGTAGAGACACGGGGGTTGGACCATTTTACTTGTGACTCGGAGTGTAATCACTGGGCACATAATTGGCCACTCCCAAGCCACGCCCCTAGCAACCAAATACAGTACCCTAGCAACAGAGTAAACAAAGCCTTATATCTCCGCATCAGAACATCGTAGAGACACGGGGGTTGGACCGTTTGACTCATGACTCGGAGGGTAATCACTAGTGGATGCAATTTTTTTCCCTAGCAACCAAATACAGTACCCTAGCAACAGAGTAAACAAAGCCTTATATCTCCGCATCAGAACATCGTAGAGACACGGGGTTTGGACCGTTTGACTCGTGACTCGGAGGGTAATCACTAGTGGATGCCATTTTTTCCCCTAGCAACCAAATACAGTACCCTAGCAACAGAGTAAACAAAGCCTTTTATCTCCGCATCAGAACATCGTAGAGACACGGGGGTTGGACCGTTTGACTCATGACTCGGAGGGTAATCACTAGTGGATGCCATTTTTTCCCTAGCAACCAAATACAGTACCCTAGCAACAGAGTAAACAAACCCTTATATCGCCACATCAGAACATCGTAGAGACACGGGGTTTGGACCGTTTGACTCGTGACTCGGAGTGTAATCACTAGTGGATGCCAATTTTCTCCCTAGCAACCAAATACATTACCCTAGCAACAGAGTAAACAAAGCCTTTTATCTCCACATCAGAACATCGCAGAGACACGGGGGTTGGACCGTTTGACTCGTATCTCGGAGTGTAATCACTAGTGGATGCCAATTTTTTCCCTAGCAACCAAATACAGTACCCTAGCAACAGAGTAAACAAAGCCTTATATCTCCGCATCAGAACATCGTAGAGACACGGGGGTTTGACCGTTTGACTCGTGACTCGGAGTGTAATCACTAGTGGATGCCAATTTTCTCCCTAGCAACCAAATACAGTACCCTAGCAACCGAATAAACAAAGCCTTATATCTTCACATCAGAATATCGTAGAGACATGTGGGTTGAATTGTTTTACTTTTGGCTTGGAGTATAATCATATATTGTCCCCCGAAATTTGCCACGGCAAGCACCACTTCACATTTTCTTCAGGAAATGTACCTATCTAGTTATATCTTATTATTCTTATGTCTGCACACTTTTTCGGCGCGTAACTCGTCCCGCACGGTTTGCCACAGTCCCATGAAAGAGGGCTCAAATCGACCGGATTATTAAGGAGAGGTGTGCTATGACTTTTATAAGCGATCGGGCGCAGGATTTTCGAAAGGGGGGCGAAAAACCACCCGAAAAATCCCATTGACTTAACATTGGGCCGAACTTTGACGGGTCATAGCTCCGCTTGAGGATTTTGTAGAAACATGTAGGTTACAACATTTGAAGAGGGTGATAGACTCTGTAAGAACATACATCACATTGGGGTGTAAGCTGTACCCCTGGGGTGTAAGAGGCACCCGAAAATTCCCATTGACTTATAATGGGGCAGGAAACATGCCCATATAAGGGAATAAAAAAGTTCCAGATGGGATATCTTCGCTTTACAATATCGTAGAGACATGGGGGTGGGCTCATTTTACTCAGACATCCAATCAATTTACAAGGATAGTCCCAGAGCTATTAAGCCACGCCCCTAGCAACCACTTTTAAGCACCCTAGCAACATAAAATTCAAACAGTTATATCTTGACATCAGAACATCGTAGAATCATGGGGGTTGGACCGTTTTACTCATGACTCGGAGGGTAATCACTGGCCGCATCATTGGCCACGCCCAAGCCACGCCCCTAGCAACCAAATTGGAGCACCCTAGCAACCGAATAAATAAATCCTTATTTCTCCGCATCAGAACATCGTAGAGACACGGGGGTTGGACCATTTTACTTGTGACTCAGAGCGTAATAACTTGCGACATCTTTGGCCACTCCCAAGCCACGCCCCTAGCAACCAAATTGGAGCACCCTAGCAACCGAATAAACAAATCCTTATTTCTCCGCATCAGAACATCGTAGAGACACGGGGGTTGGACCATTTTACTTGTGACTCAGAGCGTAATAACTTGCGACATCATTGACCACTCTCAAGCCACGCCCCTAGCAACCAAATATGAGCACCCTAGCAACCGAATAAACAAAGCCTTATATCTCTGCATCAGAACATCATAGAATCACGGGGGTTGGACCGTTTTACTCGTGACTCGGAGGGTAATCACTGGCCGCATCATTGGCCACTACCAAGCCACGCCCCTAGCAACCAAATTGGAGCACCCTAGCAACCGAATAAACAAATCCTTATTTCTCCGCATCAGAACATCGTAGAGACACGGGGGTTGGACCATTTTACTTGTGACTCAGAGCGTAATAACTTGCGACATCATTGGCCACTCCCAAGCCACGCCCCTAGCAACCAAATATAGTACCCTAGCAACAGAGTAAACAAAGCCTTATATCTCCGCATCAGAACATCGTAGAGACACAGGGTTTGGACCGTTTGACTCGTGACTCGGAGGGTAATCACTAGTGGATGCCATTTTTTTCCCTAGCAACCAAATACAGTACCCTAGCAACAGAGTAAACAAAGCCTTATATCTCCGCATCAGAACATCGTAGAGACACGGGGGTTGGACCATTTTACTTGTGACTCGGCATGTAATCACTAGTGGGTGCCATTTTTTTCCCTAGCAACCAAATACAGTACCCTAGCAACAGAGTAAACAAAGCCTTATATCTCCACATCAGAACATCATAGAGACACAGGGTTTGGACCGTTTGACTCGTGACTCGGAGGGTAATCACTAGTGGATGCCATTTTTCCCCCTAGCAACCAAATACAGTACCCTAGCAACAGAGTAAACAAATCCTTATATCTCTGCTTCAGAACATCGTAGAGACACGGGGGTTGGACCATTTTACTTTTGGCTTGGAGTATAATCATAAATTGTACCCTGAAATTTGCCACGGCAAGCACCACTCACATTTTCTTCAGGAAATGTACCTATCTAGTTAGTGGTGCTTGCATTTATGCAAGGCATCACTATTACTATTGCTCATACTTATTATTTATTTATATCTTTATTTATTATTCTTATATCTGGACACTTTTTCGGCGCGTAACTCGTCCCACACGGTTTGTCGTAGACCAATAAAACAGGGCTCAAAATGACCGGCTTATTGAGGACACGTCTGCTATGACTTTTATAAGGGATCGGGTGCAGGATTTCCGAAAGGGGGGCGAAAAACCACCCGAAAAATCCCATTGACTTAACATTGCGCCCAACTTTGACGAGTCATAGCTCCGCTCAAGGATTTTATAGAAACATGTGGGTTACAACATTTGAAGAGGGTGGTAGACTCTGTAACAACATGGATCACAATGGGGTGTAAGTTGTACCCCTGGGGTGTAAGAGGTGCCCAAAAATGCCCAATGAAAAGTCAATGGGGCAAAATCCCATAGACTTAACATTGGAAAAATTTTGACGCGTCATAGGTACGAGTGAGGATTTCATAGAAACATGTGGGTTACATTATTTGAAGAGGGTGGTAGGCTATGTAAGAACATACATGACATTGGGGTGTAAGTTGTACCCCTGGGGTGTAAGAGGCACCCGAAAATTCCCATTGACTTATAATGGGGCAGGAAACATGCCCATATAAGGGAATAAAAAAGTTCCAGATGGGATATCTTCGCTTTACAATGTCGTAGAGACACGGGGGTTGGACCGTTTTACTCATGACTCAGAGTGTAATCATTATGGGATGCCAATTTTTTCCCTAGCAACCAAATACAGTACCCTAGCAACAGAGTAAACAAAGCCTTATATCTCCGCACCAGAACATCGTAGAGACACGGGGGTTGGACCTTTTGACTTGTGACTCGGAGTGTAATCATTATGGGATGCCATTTTTTTCCCTAGCAACCAAATACAGTACCCTAGCAACAGAGTAAACAAAGCCTTATATCTCCGCACCAGAACATCGTAGAGACACGGGGGTTGGACCGTTTGACTAGTGACTCAGAGTGTAATCATTATGGGATGCCAATTTTTTCCCTAGCAAACAAATACAGTACCCTAGCAACAGAGTAAACAAAGCCTTATATCTCCGCATCAGAACATCGTAGAGACACGGGGGTTGGACCGTTTGACTCGTGACTCGGAGTGTAATCATTATGGGATGCCAATTTTTTCCCTAGCAACCAAATACAGTACCCTAGCAACAGAGTAAACAAAACCTTATATCTCCGCATCAGAACATCGTAGAGACACGGGGGTTGGACCGTTTGACTTGTGACTCAGAGTGTAATCATTATGGGATGCCAATTTTTTCCCTAGCAACCAAATACAGTACCCTAGCAACAGAGTAAACAAAACCTTATATCTCCGCATCAGAACATCGTAGAGACACGGGGGGTTGGACCGTTTGACTCGTGAATCAGAGTGTAATCACTAGTGGATGCCAATTTTTTCCCTAGCAACCAAATACAGTACCCTAGCAACAGTGTAAACAAAGCCTTATATCGCCGCATCAGAACATCGTAGAGACACAGGGGTTGGACCGTTTTACCCGTGAATCGGCATGTAATCACTAGTGGATGCCAATTTTTTCCCTAGCAACCAAATACAGTACCCTAGCAACAGTGTAAACAAAGCCTTATAACTCAGCATCAGAACATCGTAGAGACACGGGGTTGGACCGTTTTACTCGTGACTCGGCATGTAATCACTAGTGGATGCCAATTTTTTTCCCTATCAACCAAATACAGTACCCTAGCAACAGTGTAAACAAAGCCTTATATCTCTGCATCAGAACATCGTAGAGACACGGGGGTTGGACCGTTTTACTCGTGACTCGGCATGTAATCACTAGTGGATGCCAATTTTTTCCCTAGCAACCAAATACAGTACCCTAGCAACAGTGTAAACAAACCCTTATATCTCCGCATCAGAACATCGTAGAGACACGGGGGTTGGACCGTTTGACTTGTGACTTAGAGTGTAATCACCAGTGGATGCCAATTTTTTTCCCTAGCAACCAAATACAGTACCCTAGCAACAGTGTAAACAAAGCCTTATATCTCCGCATCAGAACATCGTAGAGACACGGGGGTTGGACCGTTTAACTCGTGACTCTGAGTGTAATCACTAGTGGACAGTGGGTTGGAACGTTTTACTTTTGGGTTGGAGTATAATCATATATTGTCCCGAGAATTTTGCCACGGCAAGCACCACTTCACATTTTCTTCAGGAAATGTACCTATCTAGTTATATTTTATTCTTACATCTGCACGTTTTTTCGGCACCTAACTCGTCCCGCACAGTTTGTCGTTGACCCATGAAAGAGGGCTCAAATCGACGGGCTTATTAAGGACACGACTGCTATGACTTTTATAAGCGATCGGGTGCAGGATTTTCGAAAGGGGGGCGAAAAACCACCCGAAAAATCCCATTGACTTAACATTGAGCCCAACTTTGACGAGTCATAGCTCCGCTCGAGGATTTTGTAGAAACATGTGGGTTACAACATTTGAAGAGGGTCGTAGGCTCTGTAAGAACATGGATCACAATGGGGTGTAAGTTGTACCCCTGGGGTGTAAGAGGTGCCCAAAAGTGCCCCAATGAAAAGTCAATGGGGCAAAATCCCATAGACTTACCATTGCAAAAATTTTGATGGGTCATAGGTCCGAGCCAGGATTTCATAGAAACATGTGGGTTACTAAATTTGAAGAGGGTGCTAGACTCTGTCAGGACGTCCCCCACAATGGGGTGTAAGGTTACCATAGCAACCATTTTGGGCACCCTAGCAACCTATACCATAGACAGCCATTATAAAATGCCCGGATGGATATCTTTGCACCACAGTGTCATAGAGACATGGGGGTGGGCTCATTTTACTCAGGCATCCAATCAGTCTCTCAGGATCCTTACAGACTTACTAAGCCACGCCCCTAGCAACCACTTTTGAGCACCCTAGCAACATAAAATACAAACAGTTATATCTCGGCATCAGAACATCGTAGAGACACGGGGGTTGGACCGTTTTACTTGTGACTAGGGGTGTAACAATTGGGCACATCATTGGCCACTCCCAAGCCACGCCCCTAGCAACCAAATTTGAGCACCCTAGCAACCGAATAAACAAAGCCTTATATCTCCGCATCAGAACATCGTAGAGACACGGGGTTTGGACCGTTTTACTTGTGACTCGGAGTGTAATCACTGGGCACATCATTGGCCACTCCCAAGCCACGCCCCTAGCAACCAAATACAGTACCCTAGCAACAGAGTAAACAAAGCCTTATATCTCCGCATCAGAACATTGTAGAGACACGGGGGTTGGACCGTTTTACTTGTGACTCGGAGTGTAATCACTGGGCACATAATTGGCCACTCCCAAGCCACGCCCCTAGCAACCAAATACAGTACCCTAGCAACAGAATAAACAAAGCCTTATATCTCCGCATCAGTACATTGTAGAGACACGGGGGTTGGACCCAGTGTTGGGTGTAACTAGTTACAAAGTAACTAGTTACTGTAATAATATTACTTTTTTCAGTAACTAGTAGTGTAAGGCATTACCCGTCTGAAAATGGTAATATTATTACAGTTTTCCCGAGCTAGTTACTTAAGTTACATTCGCCAGTAGCACCTTCATCACACAAGGCACAAAACACAGAGAACAAAAGGGAAGGGGAGGAGGGCGTGAATGGAACAGTGATTGGTCTAAGTTTGGCACAAGGTATCATTTACCATCACCGATTGGTCGACACCCGGCAGCCAGCAGCACAGAGCGGCAGCGGCACACTCAAAGACAGATCGGGTAAATGGAAGCGTCAACAACGGCAAGCTCTTTTTCAGAGGAAGGTTCCCAGCAACAGAAAGCTAGTTTCGACGGGTGGAGATTCGGTCACATTTTATTATGTTCAACGGAAGGAAAATAACTTGACGGTGAAGTGCACACTCTTTAATGTTTTTCCAAACGCTGTGCCCCACGTCCAGAAGCGGGTAAGGAAGCCAGCATTTTCTTGGCCGTGGCTTGCCCAAATAAACATTCTTGTCCAGAAAAAAAATGTAACTAGTAATATAACTAGTAATATAACTAGTTACTTTCTCCAGGGAGTAATAAAGTAAAGTAAGGCATTACTATTTTTGAGAGTAATATGTAATACGTACCATCAGAACATCGTAGAGACATGGGGTTTGGACCGTTTGACTCGTATCTCGGAGTGTAATCACTAGTGGATGCCAATTTTTTCCCTAGCAACCAAATACAGTACCCTAGCAACAGAGTAAACAAAGCCTTATATCTCCGCATCAGAACATCGTAGAGACACGGGGGTTTGACCGTTTGACTCGTGACTCGGAGTGTAATCACTAGTGGATGCCAATTTTCTCCCTAGCAACCAAATACAGTACCCTAGCAACCAAATAAACAAAGCCTTATATCTTCGCATCAGAATATCGTAGAGACATGTGGGTTGAATTGTTTTACTTTTTGCTTGGAGTATAATCATATATTGTCCCCCGAAATTTGCCACGGCAAGCACCACTTCACATTTTCTTCAGGAAATGTACCTATCTAGTTATTATTATTATGTTGGCTTGACAAAGCCAACATACTGTTCTTCGATCTAAGCTTATTATTATTATTATTATTAGTGGTGCTTGCATTTATGCAAAGCATCACTATTATTATTGCTCATACTTATTATTATATCTTATTATTCTTATGTCTGCACACTTTTTCGGCGCGTAACTCGTCCCGCACGGTTTGCCACAGTCCCATGAAAGAGGGCTCAAATCGACCGGATTATTAAGGAGAGGTGTGCTATGACTTTTATAAGCGATCGGGCGCAGGATTTTCGAAAGGGGGGCGAAAAACCACCCGAAAAATCCCATTGACTTAACATTGGGCCGAACTTTGACGGGTCATAGCTCCGCTTGAGGATTTTGTAGAAACATGTAGGTTACAACATTTGAAGAGGGTGATAGACTCTGTAAGAACATACATCACATTGGGGTGTAAGCTGTACCCCTGGGGTGTAAGAGGCACCCGAAAATTCCCATTGACTTATAATGGGGCAGGAAACATGCCCATATAAGGGAATAAAAAAGTTCCAGATGGGATATCTTCGCTTTACAATATCGTAGAGACATGGGGGTGGGCTCATTTTACTCAGACATCCAATCAATTTACAAGGATAGTCCCAGAGCTATTAAGCCACGCCCCTAGCAACCACTTTTAAGCACCCTAGCAACATAAAATTCAAACAGTTATATCTTGACATCAGAACATCGTAGAATCATGGGGGTTGGACCGTTTTACTCATGACTCGGAGGGTAATCACTGGCCGCATCATTGGCCACGCCCAAGCCACGCCCCTAGCAACCAAATTGGAGCACCCTAGCAACCGAATAAATAAATCCTTATTTCTCCGCATCAGAACATCGTAGAGACACGGGGGTTGGACCATTTTACTTGTGACTCAGAGCGTAATAACTTGCGACATCTTTGGCCACTCCCAAGCCACGCCCCTAGCAACCAAATTGGAGCACCCTAGCAACCGAATAAACAAATCCTTATTTCTCCGCATCAGAACATCGTAGAGACACGGGGGTTGGACCATTTTACTTGTGACTCAGAGCGTAATAACTTGCGACATCATTGACCACTCTCAAGCCACGCCCCTAGCAACCAAATATGAGCACCCTAGCAACCGAATAAACAAAGCCTTATATCTCTGCATCAGAACATCATAGAATCACGGGGGTTGGACCGTTTTACTCGTGACTCGGAGGGTAATCACTGGCCGCATCATTGGCCACTACCAAGCCACGCCCCTAGCAACCAAATTGGAGCACCCTAGCAACCGAATAAACAAATCCTTATTTCTCCGCATCAGAACATCGTAGAGACACGGGGGTTGGACCATTTTACTTGTGACTCAGAGCGTAATAACTTGCGACATCATTGGCCACTCCCAAGCCACGCCCCTAGCAACCAAATATAGTACCCTAGCAACAGAGTAAACAAAGCCTTATATCTCCGCATCAGAACATCGTAGAGACACAGGGTTTGGACCGTTTGACTCGTGACTCGGAGGGTAATCACTAGTGGATGCCATTTTTTTCCCTAGCAACCAAATACAGTACCCTAGCAACAGAGTAAACAAAGCCTTATATCTCCGCATCAGAACATCGTAGAGACACGGGGGTTGGACCATTTTACTTGTGACTCGGCATGTAATCACTAGTGGGTGCCATTTTTTTCCCTAGCAACCAAATACAGTACCCTAGCAACAGAGTAAACAAAGCCTTATATCTCCACATCAGAACATCATAGAGACACAGGGTTTGGACCGTTTGACTCGTGACTCGGAGGGTAATCACTAGTGGATGCCATTTTTCCCCCTAGCAACCAAATACAGTACCCTAGCAACAGAGTAAACAAATCCTTATATCTCTGCTTCAGAACATCGTAGAGACACGGGGGTTGGACCATTTTACTTTTGGCTTGGAGTATAATCATAAATTGTACCCTGAAATTTGCCACGGCAAGCACCACTCACATTTTCTTCAGGAAATGTACCTATCTAGTTATTATTATATTTTATTCTTACATCCGGACACTTTTTTCGGCGATTAACTCGTCCCGCACGCTTTGTTGTAGACCCATGAAAGAGGGCTCAAATCGACCGGATTATTGAGGAGAGGTGTGCTATGACTTTTATAAGGGATCGGGTGCAGGATTTCCGAAAGGGGGGCGTAAAACCACCCCAAAAATCCCATTGACTTAACATTGGGCCCAACTTTGATGGGTCATAGCTCCGCTCGTGGATTTTGTAGAAACATGTGGGTTACAACATTTGAAGAGGGTGGTAGGCTCTGTAAAAACATAGATCACAATGGGGTTTAAGTTGTACCCCTGGGGTGTAAGAGGTGCCCAAAAGTGTCCCAATGAAAAGTCAATGGGGCAAAATCCCATAGACTTACCATTGCAAAAATTTTGACTGGTCATAGGTCCGAGCCAGGATTTCATAGAAACATGTGGGTTACTAAATTTGAAAAGGGTGCTAGACTCTGTCAGGACGTACCCCACAATGGGGTGTAAGGTTACCATAGCAACCATTTTGGGCACCCTAGCAACCTATACCATAGACTGCCATTATAAAATGCCCGGATGGATATCTTTGCACCACAGTGTCATAGAGACATGGGGGTGGGCTCATTTTACTCAGGCATCCAATCAGTCTCTCAGGATCCTTACAGACTTACTAAGCCACGCCCCTAGCAACCACTTTCGAGCACCCTAGCAACATAAAATACAAACAGTTATATCTCGGCATCAGAACATCGTAGAGACACGGGGGTTGGACCGTTTTACTTGTGACTAGGGGTGTAACAATTGGGCACATCATTGGCCACTCCCAAGCCACGCCCCTAGCAACCAAATTTGAGCACCCTAGCAACCGAATAAACAAAGCCTTATATCTCCGCATCAGAACATCGTAGAGACACGGGGTTTGGACCGTTTTACTTGTGACTCGGAGTGTAATCACTGGGCACATCATTGGCCACTCCCAAGCCACGCCCCTAGCAACCAAATACAGTACCCTAGCAACAGAGTAAACAAAGCCTTATATCTCCGCATCAGAACATCGTAGAGACACGGGGGTTGGACCGTTTTACTTGTGACTCGGAGTGTAATCACTGGGCACATAATTGGCCACTCCCAAGCCACGCCCCTAGCAACCAAATACAGTACCCTAGCAACAGAGTAAACAAAGCCTTATATCTCCGCATCAGAACATCGTAGAGACACGGGGTTGGACCGTTTTACTTGTGACTCGGAGTGTAATCACTGGGCACATCATTGGCCACTCCCAAGCCACGCCCCTAGCAACCAAATACAGTACCCTAGCAACAGAGTAAACAAAGCCTTATATCTCCGCATCAGAACATCGTAGAGACACGGGGGTTGGACCGTTTGACTCGTGACTCAGAGTGTAATCACTTCGAGATGCCAATTTTTTCCCTAGCAACCAAATACAGTACCCTAGCAACAGAGTAAACAAAGCCTTATATCTCCGCATCAGAACATCGTAGAGACATGGGGGTTGGACCGTTTGACTCGTGACTCAGAGTGTAATCATTATGGGATGCCAATTTTTTCCCTAGCAACCAAATATAGTACCCTAGCAACAGAGTAAACAAAGCCTTATATCTCAGCATCAGAACATCGTAGAGACATGGGGGTTGGACCGTTTGACTCGTGACTCAGATTGTAATCATTATGGGATGCCAATTTTTTCCCTAGCAACCAAATATAGTACCCTAGCAACAGAGTAAACAAAGCCTTATATCTCAGCATCAGAACATCGTAGAGACATGGGGGTTGGACCGTTTGACTCGTGACTCAGAGTGTAATCATTATGGGATGCCAATTTTTTCCCTAGCAACCAAATACAGTACCCTAGCAACAGAGTAAACAAAGCCTTATATCTCCGCATCAGAACATCGTAGAGACATGGGGGTTGGACCGTTTGACTCGTGACTCGGCGGGTAATCACTATGAGATGCCAGTTTTTTCCCTAGCAACCAAATACAGTACCCTAGCAACAGAGTAAACAAAGCCTTATATCTCCGCATAAGAACATCGTAGAGACATGGGGGTTGGACCGTTTGACTCGTGACTCAGAGTGTAATCATTATGGGATGTCAAAATTTTCCCTAGCAACCAAATACAGTACCCTAGCAACCGAATAAACAAAGCCTTATATCTCTGCACCAGAACATCGTTGAGACACGGGGTTGGACCGTATGACTCGTGACTCAGAGTGTAATCATTATGGGATGCCAAATTTTTCCCTAGCAACCAAATACAGTACCCTAGCAACCGGATAAACACAGCCTTATATCTCCACATCAGAACATCGTACAGACACGGGAGTTGGATCGTTTAACTTTTGGCTTGGAGTATAATCATATATGGTCCCCAGAATTTTGCCACGGCAAGCACCACTCACATTTTCTTCAGGAAATGTACCTATCTAGTTAGTGGTGCTTGCATTTATGCAAAGCATCACTATTACTATTGCTCAGGGATATTATTATTATTATATTTTATTCTTACATCCGGACACTTTTTTCGGCGATTAACTCGTCCCGCACGCTTTGTTATAGACCCATGAAAGAGGGCTCAAATCGACCGGATTATTGAGGAGAGGTGTGCTATGACTTTTATAAGGGATCGGGTGCAGGATTTCCGAAAGGGGGGCGTAAAACCACCCCAAAAATCCCATTGACTTAACATTGGGCCCAACTTTGACGGGTCATAGCTCCGCTCGTGGATTTTGTAGAAACATGTGGGTTACAACATTTGAAGAGGGTGGTAGGCTCTGTAAAAACATAGATCACAATGGGGTGTAAGTTGTACCCCTGGGGTGTAAGAGGTGCCCAAAAGTGTCCCAATGAAAAGTCAATGGGGCAAAATCCCATAGACTTACCATTGCAAAAATTTTGACGGGTCATAGGTCCGAGCCAGGATTTCATAGAAACATGTGGGTTACTAAATTTGAAAAGGGTGCTAGACTCTGTCAGGACGTCCCCCACAATGGGGTGTAAGGTTACCATAGCAACCATTTTGGGCACCCTAGCAACCTATACCATTGACTGCCATTATAAAATGCCTAGATGGATATCTTCGCACCACAGTGTCATAGAGACATGGGGGTGGGCTCATTTTACTCAGGCATCCAATCAGTCTCTCAGGATCCTTACAGACTTACTAAGCCACGCCCCTAGCAACCACTTTTGAGCACCCTAGCAACATAAAATACAAACAGTTATATCTCGGCATCAGAACATCGTAGAGACACGGGGGTTGGACCGTTTTACTTGTGACTAGGGGTGTAACAATTGGGCACATCATTGGCCACTCCCAAGCCACGCCCCTAGCAACCAAATTTGAGCACCCTAGCAACCGAATAAACAAAGCCTTATATCTCCGCATCAGAACATCGTAGAGACACAGGGTTTGGACCGTTTTACTTGTGACTCGGAGTGTAATCACTGGGCACATCATTGGCCACTCCCAAGCCACGCCCCTAGCAACCAAATACAGTACCCTAGCAACAGAGTAAACAAAGCCTTATATCTCCGCATCAGAACATCGTAGAGACACGGGGGTTGGACCGTTTTACTTGTGACTCGGAGTGTAATCACTGGGCTCATCATTGGCCACTCCCAAGCCACGCCCCTAGCAACCAAATACAGTACCCTAGCAACAGAGTAAACAAAGCCTTATATCTCTGCATCAGAACATCGTAGAGACACAGGGTTTGGACCGTTTTACTCATGACTCGGAGTTTAATCACTGGGCACATCATTGGCCACTCCCAAGCCACGCCCCTAGCAACCAAATACAGTACCCTAGCAACAGAGTAAACAAAGCCTTATATCTCCGCATCAGAACATCGTAGAGACATGGGGTTTGGACCGTTTGACTCGTGACTCGGAGGGTAATCACTAGTGGATGCCATTTTTTCCCTAGCAACCAAATACAGTACCCTAGCAACAGAGTAAACAAAGCCTTATATCTCCGCATCAGAACATCGTAGAGACACGGGGGTTGGACCGTTTGACTCATGACTCGGAGGGTAATCACTAGTGGATGCCATTTTTTCCCCTAGCAACCAAATACAGTACCCTAGCAACAGAGTAAACAAAGCCTTATATCTCCGCATCAGAACATCGTAGAGACACGGGGGTTGGACCGTTTGACTCGTAACTCGGAGGGTAATCACTAGTGGATGCCATTTGTTTCCCTAGCAACCAAATACAGTACCCTAGCAACAGAGTAAACAAAGCCTTTTATCTCCACATCAGAACATCGCAGAGACACGGGGGTTGGACCGTTTGACTCGTATCTTGGAGTGTAATCACTAGTGGATGCCAATTTTTTCCCTAGCAACCAAATACAGTACCCTAGCAACAGAGTAAACAAAGCCTTATATCTCCGCATCAGAACATCGTAGAGACACGGGGGTTTGACCGTTTGACTCGTGACTCGGAGTGTAATCACTAGTGGATGCCAATTTTCTCCCTAGCAACCAAATACAGTACCCTAGCAACCGAATAAACAAAGCCTTATATCTTCGCATCAGAATATCGTAGAGACATGTGGGTTGAATTGTTTTACTTTTGGCTTGGAGTATAATCATATATTGTCCCCCGAAATTTGCCACGGCAAGCACCACTTCACATTTTCTTCAGGAAATGTACCTATCTAGTTATGTTGGCTTTGAAAAAGCCAATATATTGTTATTGCTATTAAACTTATTATTATTATTATTCTTTTTCTCCCCCCAAAATTTCGGCAACTAACTCGTCCTAGGGCTTTCAAGCTACATGCACCAAATTTTCCACAGACCTTCAGACTGGTCTGACTTAGTGTGCTATATCTTTTCTAACTGATGGGACCATCCGAATTCCTAAACGGGGGTCTCGAACACCCCAAAATTTCCATTGACTTAACATTGAGACAAACTTTGACGGGTCATAGCTGTGAGTGAGAAACTTGTAGAAACTTGTGGCTTACCACATTTAAGGTGGCTGACAGGCTCTGTAAGAACATACATCACAATGGGGTGTAAGCTATACCACTGGGGTGTAAGAGGCCCCCAAAATTTCCCATTGACTTATAATGGGGCAGGAAACATGCCCATATAAGGGAATAAAAGCGTCCCAGATGGAATATCTTTACTTTAGAGTGTCGTAGAGACATGGGGGTGGGCTCATTTTACTCAGTCATCCAATCAGTCTCTTAGGATCGCCCCAAAGCTATTTAGCCACGCCCCTAGCAACAATTTTGGGTACCCTAGCAACATCTCCCATAGACTACCATTATAAAAAGCCCAGATGGATATCTTTACACCAGAGTGTCATAGAGACATAGGGGTGGGCTCATTTTACTCAGGCATCCAATCAGTCTCTTAGGATTCCTACTGAGGTATTAAACCACGCCCCTAGCAACCAATTTGAGCACCCTAGCAACATAATAAACAAAGCCTTATATCTCTGGATCTGAACATCATAGAGACATGGGGGTTGGGTCTTTGGGTCATGTTAGCTTCATGCTAGCTCCATGCTAAGTCATACTAGCTTCATGCTAGTTTCATGCTAGCTTTATGCTAATTTCATAATAAATCTTGCTAACTTCATGCTAAATCATGCTAACTTCATGTTAAATCTTGTTAGCTGCACGCTAAATAGTGCTAGCTTAATGCTAATCATGCTAGCATCATGCTAATCATGCCAGCTTCACGTTAAATCATGCTAGCTTCATGCTAATCATGCTATTCTCATGCTAACTTCATGTTAATCATGCAAGCCTCGTGCTAGCTTCATGCTAGCTTCATGTTAATCTTGCTAGTTTCATGCTAGCTTCATGCTAATCATGCTAGCATCATGCTAGCTTCATGCTAATCATGCTAGAATCATGCTAGTTTCATGCTAATCATGCTAGAATCATGCTAGTTTCATGCTAATCATGCTAGCTTTATGGTAGCTTCATGCTATTCATGCTAGCATCATGCTAGCTTCATGCTAATCATGCTAGCATCATGCTAGCTTCATGCTAATCATGCTAGCTACATGCTAATCATGCTAGCATCATGCTAGCTTCATGCTAGCATCATGCTAGCTACATGCTAATCATGCTAGCATCATGCTAGCTACATGCTAATCATGCTAGCATCATGCTAGCTTCATGCTAATCATGCTAGCTACATGGTAATCATGCTAGCATCATGCTAGCTTCATGCTAATCATGCTAGCATCATGCTAGCTACATGCTAATCATGCTAGCATCATGCTAGCTTCATGCTAATCATGCTAGCTTCATGCTAATCATGCTAGCATCATGCTAGCTTCATGCTAGCTACATGCTAATCATGCTAACATCATGCTAGCTTCATGCTAATCATGCTAGCATCATGCTAGCTTCATGCTAATCATGCTAGCTTCATGCTAATCATGCTAGCATCATGCTAGCTTCATGCTAATCATGCTAGCATCATGCTAGCTTCATGATAGCTTCATGCTAGCTACATGCTAATCATGCTAGCATCATGCTAGCTTCATGCTAATCATGCTAGCATCATGCTAGATTCATGCTAATCATGCTAGCATCATGCTAGCTTCATGCTAGCTTCATGCTAGCATCATGCTAGCTTCATGCTAATCATGCTAGCATCATGCTAGCTTCATGCTAATCATGCTAGCATCATGTTAGCTTCATGCTAGCTTCATGCTAATCATGCTAGCATCATGCTAGCTTCATGCTAATCATGCTAGCATCATGCTAGCTTCATGCTAATCATGCTAGCATCATGCTAGCTTCATGCTAATCATGCTAGCATCATGCTAGCTACATGCTAATCATGCTAGCATCATGCTAGCTACATGCTAATCATGCTAGCTTCATGCTAATCATGCTAGCATCATGCTTAGCTACATGCTAATCATGTTAACATCATGCTAGCTACATGCTAATCATGCTAGCATCATGCTAGCTTCATGCTAATCATGCTAGCATCATGCTAGCTTCATGCTAGCTTCATGCTAATCATGCTAGCTTCATGCTAGCATCATGCTAGCTTCATGCTAATCATGCTAGCATCATGTTAGCTTCATGCTAATCATGCTAGCATCATGCTAGCTTCATGCTAATCATGCTAGCATCATGCTAGCTTCATGCTAATCATGTTAGCTTCATGCTAGCTTCATGCTAATCATGTTAACTTCATACTTAAACATACTAACTGCCAGATAGCCTACTAAACTAAACTTCTGTCAATCTGTTTTAAACGTTCAGGCTACGCTTTTTCAAGCCAACATAAAGTTTGTCTTCAAACTTTAATATCTAGTTATTATTATTCTTCCGTGTTTTCTGAGACAAAATTTCTAACTCTAACTCGTCCTAGAGCTTTCAAGCTACAGCCATCAAACTTTGGACATACCTTCGGTCTGATCTGACTTGAGTTGCTATATCTTTTCTAACTGATGGGACCTTCCGAATTCCTAAACGGGGCGCTTAACCACCCCAAAATTTCCATTGACTTAACATTGAGACAAACTTTGACGGGTCATAGCTGTGAGTGAGAAACTTGTAGAAACTTGTGGCTTACCACATTTAAGGAGGCTGACAGGCTGTGTAAGAACATACTTCACAATGGGGTGTAAGCTGTACCCCTGGGGTGTAAGAGGCCCCCAAAATTTCCCATTGACTTATAATGGGGCAGGAAACATGCCCATAAAAGGGAATAAGAGCGTCCCAGATGGAATATCTTCACTTTAGAGTGTCTTAGAGACATGGGGGTGGGCTCATTTTACTCAAGCATCCAATCAGTCTCTTAGGATCACCCCAGAGCTATTAAGCCACGCCCCTAGCAACAATTTTGGGTACCCTAGCAACATCTCCCATAGACTACCATTATAAAAAGCCCAGATGGATATCTTTGCACCAGCGTGTCATAGAGACATAGGGGTGGGCTCATTTTACTCAGGCATCCAATCAGTCTCTTAGGATTCTTATTGAGGTATTAAGCCACGCCCCTAGCAACAAAATATCAAGACCCTAGCAACATAATTAACAAAGCCTTATATCTCTGGATCTGAACATCGTAGAGACACAGGGGTTGGACCGTTTTACTTGTGGCTTGAAGTGTAATCATTATGGGATGCCAATTTTCTCCCTAGCAACCAATCTTAGTACCCTAGCAACGCAATAAACAAAGCCTTATATCTCCGCTTCAGAACATCATAGAGACACGGGGGTTGGACCGTTTTACTTGTGGCTTGAAGTGTGATCATTATGGGATGCCAATTTTCTCCCTAGCAACCAAACTTAGTACCCTAGCAACGGAATAAACAAAGCCTTATATCTCTGCATCAGAACATTGTAGAGACACGGGGGTTGGACCGTTTTACTTGTGGCTTGAAGTGTGATCATTATGGGATGCCAATTTTCTCCCTAGCAACCAAACTTAGTACCCTAGTAACAGAATAAACAAAGCCTTATATCTCCGCATCAGAACATTGTAGAGACACGGGGGTTGGACCGTTTTTCTTGTGGCTTGAAGGGTGATCATTATGGGATGCCAATTTTCTCCCTAGCAACCAAACTTAGTACCCTAGCAACGCAATAAATGTTAGCTTCATGCTAGCTTCCTGCTAATCATGCTAGCTTCATGCTAGCTTCATGCTCATCATGCTAACATCATTCTAGCTTCATGCTAACTTTATGCTAGCTTCATGCTAATCATGCTAACTTCATGCTAGCTTCATGCTAATCAAGCTAACATCATGCTAGCTTCATGCTAATCATGCTAGCATCATGCTAGCTTCATGCTAATCATGCTCGCATCATGCTAGCTTCATGCTAACTTCATGCTAATCATGGTAGCATCATGCTAGCTTCATGCTAATCATGCTAGCATCATGCTAGCTTCATGCTAATCATGCTAACATCATGCTAGCTTCATGCTAATCATGCTAGCATCATGCTAGCTTCATGCTAATCATGCTAGCATCATGCTAGCTTCATGCTAATCATGCTAGCATCATGCTAGCTTCATGCTAATCATGCTAGCATCATGCTAGCTTCATGCTAATCATGCTAGCTTCATGCTAATCATGCTAGCATCATGCTAGCTTCATGCTAATCATGCTAACATCATGCTAGCTTCATGCTAATCATGCTAACATCATGCTAGCTTCATGCTAATCATGCTAGCATCAAGCTAGCTTCATGCTAATCATGCTAGCATCATGCTAGCTTCATGCTAATCATGCTAACATCATGCTAGCTTCATGCTAATCATGCTAGCTTCATGCTAATCATGCTAGCATCATGCTAACTTCATGCTAATCATGCTTACATCATGCTAGCTTCATGGTAAATCATGCTACCTTCATACTTAAACATACTAACAGCCAGATAGCCTACTAAACTAAACTTATGTCAAACCGTTTTAAACGTTCAGGCTACGCTTTCTCAAGCCAACATAAAGTTTGTCTTCAAACTTTACTATCTAGTTATTATTCTTTTTCTGAGACTAAAATTTCTAACTCTAACTCGTCCTAGAGCTTTCAAGCTACAGCCATCAAACTTTGGACAGACCTTCGGTCTGATCTGACTCGAGTTGCTATATCTTTTCTAACTGATGGGACCTTCCGAATTCCTAAACGGGGCGCTGAAACACCCCAAAATTTCCATTGACTTAACATTGAGACAAACTTTGACGGGTCATAGCTGCGAGTGAGAAACTTGTAGAAACTTTTGGCTTACCACATTTAAGGAGGCTGACAGTCTGTGTAAGAACATACCTCACAATGGGGTGTAAGCTGTACTGCTGGGGTGTAAGAGGCCCCCAAAATTTCCCATTGACTTATAATGGGGCAGGAAACATGCCCATAAAAGGGAATAAAAGCGTCCCAGATGGAATATCTTCACTTTAGAGTGTCTTAGAGACATGGGGGTGGGCTCATTTTACTCAAGCATCCAATCAGTCTCTTAGGATCACCCCAGAGCTATTAAGCCACGCCCCTAGCAACAATTTTGGGTACCCTAGCAACATCTCCCATAGACTACCATTATAAAAAGCCCAGATGGATATCTTTGCACCAGAGTGTGATAGAGACATAGGGGTGGGCTTATTTTACTCAGGCATCCAATCAGTCTCTTAGGATTCTTATTGAGGTATTAAGCCACGCCCCTAGCAACAAAATATGAAGACCCTAGCAACATAATAAACAAAGCCTTATATCTCTGGATCTGAACATCGTAGAGACACAGGGGTTGGACCGTTTTACTTGTGGCTTGAAGTGTAATCATTATGGGATGCCAATTTTCTCCCTAGCAACCAAACTTAGTACCCTAGCAACGGAATAAACAAAGCCTTATATCTCCGCTTCAGAACATCATAGAGACACGGGGGTTGGACCGTTTTACTTGTGGTTTGAAGTGTGATCATTATGGGATGCCAATTTTCTCCCTAGCAACCAAACTTAGTACCCTAGCAACGGAATAAACAAAGCCTTATATCTCTGCATCAGAACATTGTAGAGACACGGGGGTTGGACCGTTTTACTTGTGGCTTGAAGTGTGATCATTATGGGATGCCAATTTTCTCCCTTGCAACCAAACTTAGTACCCTAGTAACGGAATAAACAAAGCCTTATATCTCCTCATCAGAACATTGTAGAGACACGGGGGTTGGACCGTTTTACTTGTGGCTTGAAGGGTGATCATTATGGGATGCCAATTTTCTCCCTAGCAACCAAACTTAGTACCCTAGCAACGGAATAAACAAAGCCTTATATCTCTGCATCAGAACATTGTAGAGACACGGGGGTTGGACCGTTTTACTTGTGGCTTGAAGGGTGATCATTATGGGATGCCAATTTTCTCCCTAGCAACCAAACTTAGTACCCTAGCAACGCAATAAATGTTAGCTTCATGCTAGCTTCATGCTAATCATGCTAACATCATTCTAGCTTCATGCTAATCATGCTAACTTCATGCTAGCTTCATGCTAATCATGCTAACTTCATGCTAGCTTCATGCTAATCATGCTAACATCATGCTAGCTTCATGCTAATCATGCTAGCATCATGCTAGCTTCATGCTAATCATGCTAGCATCATGCTAGCTTCATGCTAACTTCATGCTAATCTTGCTAGCTTCATGCTAGCTTCATGCTAATCATGCTAGCATCATGCTAGCTTCATGCTAATCATGCTAGCATTATGCTGGCTTCATGCTAATCATGCTAGCATCATGCTAGCTTCATGCTAATCATGCTAGCATCATGCTAGCTTCATGCTAATCATGCTAACATCATGCTAACTTCATGCTAATCATGCTAGCATCATGTTAGCTTCATGCTAATCATGCTAGCATTATGCTAGCTTCATGCTAATCATGCTAGCATCATGCTAGCTTCATGCTAATCATGCTAGCTTCATGCTAATCATTCTAGCATCATGCTAGCTTCATGCTAATCATGCTAGCATCATGCTAGCTTCATGCTAATCATGCTAGCTTCATGCTAATCATGCTAGCATCATGCTAGCTTCATGCTAATCATGCTAGCATCATGCTAGCTTCATGCTAATTATGCTAGCATCAAGCTAGCTTCATGCTAATCATGCTAGCATCATGCTAGCTTCATACTAATCATGCTAACATCATGCTAGCTTCATGCTAATCATGCTAACATCATGCTAATCATGCTAGCATCATGCTAGCTTCATGCTAATCATGCTAGCATCATGGTAGCTTCATGCTAATCATGCTAGCTTCATGCTAGCTTCATGCTAATCATGCTAACATCATGCTAGCTTCATGGTAAATCATGCTACCTTCATACTTAAACATACTAACAGCCAGATAGCCTACTAAACTAAACTTATGTCAAACCGTTTTAAACGTTCAGGCTACGCTTTCTCAAGCCAACATAAAGTTTGTCTTCAAACTTTACTATCTAGTATTACCATAAGATGGTAAGTTTGCCCTTGCATTATTATTTTGTTTGTTTCTCCTCATCACCACATTTGTTCTTGATGAAGTGTTTAGGGAGACTGATGCTGTACCTACAGATCTCTCCTGACTCCTGCTGAGTGGAAATGTGTCTTGAGATTCGGTTAAAGAAAGCCCCATCTGTTTTTCTCTGATCTGAGAGAGCTGATGTGTCTCGTAAAAGCAAAGGGAAAGATTGTTGCCGTGATGTAAAACGCCAGTATCCAGGGAGCTTGAGAAATGTCTATTTTTAAATCATTTTTACTTACAGTTCAAATAACACGCATCAACGTTTTTCAACATCATGCAGTTTTCTACAAAACAGCACAGTTGGTACTTGTACTGGAACTTTACATTCACTTACACTAGTGGCCAAAAGTGATTTCTGGGGGGAGAATTGGTGCAATTTGGTGTTAATGCCCTCTCAGCTTAGATTAAACCATGGGTACAAAACGGACAAAACACTAGACTATTGTTTATACAGTATACAGTATATTAGGGAATCTGGTATTTACGTAAATTATTACTCTTATTTTTCCTGTAATTTTATGACAGTTACTTCTGAGTAAATACTGTGTAAAGACTGTCGAACAATTATATATACTGTAATACAAAAGTGGATTTAACATTAAAATGTAAAGTCTTTCATGTATCCTTCTCACTTTGAATACATTGGTGGTGGGTTAATAAGAATAATGGTAACACGCTAGTTTCCAATTCTCACTATTAACTGGCAGTTTATTAGCATTAATAACATTGAGAAGTTGGGTGTTTATTGGTACTTAAATAGCACATGCCTGATTCTGCAAAACCTTACATCCTAAACCCTCCCATTTTTTGTTAAGTAGTTGTTCATTTTAAATATTAAGTATTAATAAGCAGCAGTTGGAGTATATTAAGGCAAAAGTAGTTAAAAGTGAGAATTGGACGCTATGGGACCAGAATTTATTCGAGCCATTTCAATCCTTGTATCATTTACTAAGGGGCTGTCCACACAGAGACGCGTATCACTGTATACGTATAAATTTGTTATCGTATTGGCGTTTCATCCACACGGATCCGGCATTTTGGGAGACTGAATCCGCTATTTTTTGAAACCGGGTCCTAAAGTGGATAAATCTGAAACCGACACCCTTGCGGTTTCATCAGTACAGCCAATCCGTATATTTTGTGAAGCGAAAACGTCATCACATCACGTGTCGGAAGCGTCACACGTAACAGCAACAACAATAACGGCGGACTACATGATTGTGTTCGTGCTACAGAAGCTACTAAAGCCTACTAGCTTTATTACAGCAAAATCTATTGCTTCTATGCAATTGTGGTGACCAACAAGCGACAATGGACAACACCATATGTTGGCTATGCGCATGCTCAAAGTCTTCTTCTCCGTGTATAGTGTATATCTGTGGCAGAATTACAGCGCCCCATACTGGTCCGGCATATATACTACACCGCTTTCAGTCGGTTTCAGTGGTTTCATGTTTACGGATTATTTTTTAGAGCAAGGAAAAAAAATGATCGGATAGGGAATGCACCGGCTTCGTGTGGATATAGCCTAAATAGGATTGATAAAGTAATTAGTAATAAGTAATTCAATACTTTTTGGAGAGAGAAATTGTTCAGTAATCATGATTGAAGATGTAATTAGTAATTAATAATTGATTACTTTTTTTAGTAACTTACACAACACTGACTCAAATATACAAGAAAGCATAGAAAAACTAAAATTCACAGTTAATAAAGCACACTTACTAATTGTATCTCTTAAAGCTCAGCTTGAGAAGAATTTATGGGGTTTGGCAAAAAATGACACATAATAGCCCAGGACAAAATATGACCACAAAAGAAGATCAACAAATATTAATAGACTGTAAAACAAAAATTTTCAGAATACTTTAAATAATATAATAATAAGTTTGACTACAAACAGACCAATGCAACACATACACAAAATACATCTTTAATGAAATATTTGAATAAAGAGCGAAGATGTCAATTGTTCAAAGTTTGACATAATTTTTGGCCACTACTGTATGCATATGGATACACATATACAGTACATGTATATATTCATGCATATGGACTGCACGTACATTTAAAAAGTGGATATGGTGAGTTATTCTGCTTGATCTATCCTTTAATATTTTAATTATGTAAATGTATTATGATTGTCCTTATAATGACTCTTTAATGATTCTGTATAATCATTTTTTATAATCATTTCATATCTCCTGAGAATATTAACAGAAAAAAAATATTTATCAGGGGAACCAATTATGCCACATTTCCATTTAGGCTGTGGGCTTACTTAGTGAACGACGAAAGAAAAAATACCAAATTTGCTGTAACGTATATAATTTTCAAACTTTTAGCTCATTTGCTAATGGACTTACAATGTAAGTGCATTACTCATAATGTTTTTGTTTGTTTTTAGAGGCTTAGAGATGAGTCACAGATACTTTAACTTAAGTTGTGTGTTAAATCATAATATTTCTATTAAATAAATTAAAAAATACCCAACACATTTAGTCCTGTTCTCTGAGCAATGTACTCGAGAGCGTTTGACAAGTAATGGCCCAACATGTACGATTTTTTGACTAAAATATCCAAAGCATTATTACTGTATATATTTTGTATAGCACACTATTTAATATATTATATTATAAATATATTGTTGGGGGCTTGAGCACACCCTCAGAAAAAAAAGTACAAAATTTGTCACTGGGACGTTACCTTTAAAAATGTCCATGTACCATTTTTGTGCAGATATGACCCTTGGGGTACCAATATGCACCTTTTAGGTATAAAGTGTACTTTTTGAAAATGTGCTTCTCCAGTACCTTCTTGTATCTTTTTCTCTGAGAGTGCATCTACAGAAATATACACAAACATTATTATAACATGTAAAAAAACATACAAAATCTCAAAACAAATGGCATGTCTTGATAATGTATGAAGAGTTTGAATGACATTTAGTGTTACATTTCGCAAGTTATCCAGACTGGTCTTAACCTGTGAACAGCCAGTTGTACTTTGCTAGTACTTTAGTATTGTTGCATCTGCCATGGCACATCAGATCTTTCTTGTGTTATTATGTGGAAACTGTCAGCGGTCGTGCAGTTGATGTTATATAATCGGCAATAGTTTAACAGACATGCATTAGTGACCCGACTCGAGAGACCTATTGCAAACTAGATATGCAATTCCCAAGGAATTACCAGTGCATGAAAATGCAAAAAGTTGATTGCCAGAAATGTAAAAGAAATTTAGTCTAGTAGTTTACCTGGCTGTTGACATGTTTTAGTGTGAAGCTAGCATGATTTAAAAAAGTTATCATGATGAAATATGATGCTAGCATGATTAGCATGATTCAGCATGACGTTAGCATGATGCTAGCATGATTAGCATGAAGCTAGCATGAAGCTAGCATGACTAGCATGAAGCTAGCATGATGCTAGCATGATTAGCATGAAGCTAGCATAAAGCTAGCATGATTAGCATGAAGCTAGCATGATGATAGCATGATTAGCATGAAGCTAGCATGATGCTAGCATGATTAGCATGAAGCTAACATGATGTTAGCATGATTAGCATGAAGCTAGCATGATGCTAGCATGATGTGCATGAAGCTAGCATGATGTTAGCATGATTAGCATGAAGCTAGCATGATGCTAACATGATTATCATGCTGCTAGCATGATTAGCATGATGCTAGCATGAAGCTAGCACGATGCTAGCATGAAGCTAGCAGGATGCTAGCATGATTAGCATGAAGCTAGCAGGATGCTAGCATGATTAGCATGAAGCTAGCACGATGCTAGCATGATTAGCATGAAGCTAGCACGATGCTAGCATGATTAACATGAAGTTAGAACGTTGCTAGCATGATTAGCATGAAGCTAGCACGATGCTAGCATGATTAGCATGAAGCTAGCACAATGTTATCATGATAAACACGAAGCTAGCATGATTAGCATGAAGATAACACGATGCTAGCATGATTACCATGAAGCTAGCACGAAGCTAGCATGACTAGCATTAAGCTAGCATGATGCTAGCATGATGCTAGCATGACGTTAGCATGATGCTAGCATGATTAGCATGAAGCTAGCATGAAGCTAGCATGACTAGCATGAAGCTAGCATGATGCTAGCATGATTAGCATGAAGCTAGCATGATGCTAGCATGACTAGCATGAAGCTAGCATGATGCTAGCATGACTAGCATGAAGCTAGCACGATGTTAGCATGACTAGCATGAAGCTAGCACGATGCTAGCATGATTAACATGAAGCTAGCACGATGCTAGCATGATTAGCATGAAGCTAGCACGATGCTAGCATGATTAGCATGAAGCTAGCACGATGCTAGCATGATTAGCATGAAGCTAGCACGATGCTAGCATGATTAGCATGAAGCTAGCACGATGTTGGCATGATTAGCATGAAGCTAGCACGATGTTAGCATGATTAGCATGAAGCTAGCACGATGCTAGCATTATTAGCATGAAGCTAGCACGATGCTAGTATGATTAGCATGAAGCTAGCACGATGTTATCATGATTAGCATGAAGCTAACACGATGTTAGTATGATTAGCATGAAGCTAGCACGATGTTATCATGATTAGCATAAAGCTAACATGATGTTAGTATGATTAGCATGAAGCTAGCATAATTTGCATGAAGCTAGCATGATGCTAGCATGATTACCATGAAGTTAGCATGAATTTAGCATGAAATTAGCATGATCCTAGCATTATTAGCATGATGCTAGCATGATTAAGATGATGCTAGCATGACTAGCATGAAGCTAGCATGATTTAGCATGAAGCTAACAAGATTTAGCATGAAGCTAGCATGATTTAACATTAAGTTAGCAAGATTTATTATAAAATTAGCATAAAGCTAGCATGAAACTAGCACGAAGCTAGCATGACTTAGCATGAAGCAAGCATGAAGCTAATATGACCCAAAGACCCAACCCCCATGTCTCTATGATGTCCGGATCCAGAGATATAAGGCTTTGTTTATTATGTTGCTAGGCTGCTCATATTTGGTTGCTAGGGGCGTGGCTTAATACCTCAATAAGGATGGTGAGAGACTGATTGGATGCCTGAGTAAAATGAGCCCACCCCCATGTCTCTGTGACACTGTGCTGCAAAGATATCCATCTGGGCATTTTATAATGGCAGTCTATGGGAGATGTTGCTAGGGTGCCCAAAATGGTTGCTAGGGGCGTGGCTTGATAGCTCAATAAGGATCCTAAGGGACTGATTGGATGCCTGAGTAAAATGAGCCCACCCCCATGTCTCTACGACACTGCGCTGCAAAGATATCCCATCTGGGACGTTTTTATTTCCTTATATGGGCATGATTCCTGCCCCATTATAAGTCTATGGGGAAATTTGGGGGCCTCTTACACCCCAGGGGTACAACTTACACCCCATTGTGAGGTATGTTCTTACAGAGCCTGCCAGCCTCTTCAAATGTGGCAAGTCACAAGTTTCTGTGAAATTCTAGGTCTGAGCTACGACTCGTCAAAGTTTGTCTCCATGTTAAGTCAATGGGATTTTTCGGCTGCTTTTTCGCCCCTGGGGCGAAGACCGTACCCCCGATCGCTTATAAAAGTCATAGCCCACTATTCCCGAATAGTCCGCACGTTTGAGAGTTTGAATGAAGTTTCTAAGTTAAGCGGTTCGAGCCGTATTAATTGCCGAAATTTGGTTGGAAGAATAATAATAATAACTAGATAGGTACATTTCCTGAAGAAAATGTGAGTGGTGCTTGCCGTGGCAAATTTTGGGGGACAATATATGATTATACTCCAAGCCAAAAGTAAAACAATTCAACCCACATGTCTCTACGATATTCTGATGCGAAGATATAAGGCTTTGTTTATTCGGTTGCTAGGGTACTGTATTTGGTTGCTAGGGAGAAAATTGGCATCCACTAGTGATTACACTCCGAGTCACGAGTCAAACGGTCAACCCCCCGTGTCTCTACGATGTTCTGATGCGGAGATATAAGGCTTTGTTTACTCTGTTGCTAGGGTACTGTATTTGGTTGCTAGGGAAAAAATTGGCATCCACTAGTGATTACACTCCGAGATACGAGTCAAACGGTCCAACCCCCGTGTCTCTGCGATGTTCTGATGTGGAGATAAAAGGCTTTGTTTACTCTGTTGCTAGGGTACTGTATTTGGTTGCTAGGGAGAAAATTGGCATCCACTAGTGATTACACTCCGAGTCACGAGTCAAACGGTCCAAACCCCGTGTCTCTACGATGTTCTGATGCGGAGATATAAGGGTTTGTTTACTCTGTTGCTAGGGTACTGTATTTGGTTGCTAGGGAAAAAATGGCATCCACTAGTGATTACCCTCCGAGTCATGAGTCAAACGGTCCAACCCCCGTGTTTCTACGATGTTCTGATGCGGAGATATAAGGCTTTGTTTACTCTGTTGCTAGGGTACTGTATTTGGTTGCTAAGGAAAAAAATGGCATCCACTAGTGATTACACTCTCAGTCATGAGTCAAACGGTCCAACCCCCGTGTCTCTACGATGTTCTGATGCGGAGATATAAGGCTTTGTTTACTCTGTTGCTAGGGTACTGTATTTGGTTGCTAGGGAAAAAAATGGCATCCACTAGTGATTACCCTCCGAGTCACGAGTCAAACGGTCCAAACCCCGTGTCTCTACGATGTTCTGATGCGGAGATATAAGGCTTTGTGTACTCTGTTGCTAGGGTACTGTATTTGGTTGCTAGGGAAAAAAATGGCATCCACTAGTGATTACCCTCCGAGTCACGAGTCAAACGGTCCAACCCCCATGTCTCTACGATGTTCTGATGTGGAGATATAAGGCTTTGTTTACTCTGTTGCTAGGGTACTGTATTTGGTTGCTAGGGGCGTGGCTTGGGGGTGGCCAATTATGTGCCCAGTGATTACACTCCGAGTCACAAGTAAAACGGTCCAACCCCCGTGTCTCTACGATGTTCTGATGCGGAGATATAAGGCTTTGTTTACTCTGTTGCTAGGGTACTGTATTTGGTTGCTAGGGGCGTGGCTTGGGAGTGGCCAATGATGTGCCCAGTGATTACACTCCGAGTCACAAGTAAAACGGTCCAAACCCCGTGTCTCTACGATGTTCTGATGCGGAGATATAAGGCTTTGTTTATTTGGTTGCTAGGGTGCTCAAATTTGGTTGCTAGGGGCGTGGCTTGGGAGTGGCCAATGATGTGCCCAATTGTTACACCCCTAGTCACAAGTAAAACGGTCCAACCCCCGTGTCTCTACGATGTTCTGATGCCGAGATATAACTGTTTGTATTTTATGTTGCTAGGGTGCTCAAAAGTGGTTGCTAGGGGCGTGGCTTAGTAAGTCTGTAAGGATCCTGAGAGACTGATTGGATGCCTGAGTAAAATGAGCCCACCCCCATGTCTCTATGACACTGTGGTGCAAAGATATCCATCCAGGCATTTTATAATGGCAGTCTATGGTATAGGTTGCTAGGGTGCCCAAAATGGTTGCTATGGTAACCTTACACCCCATTGTGGGGGACGTCCTGACAGAGTCTTGCACCCTCTTCAAATGTAGTAACCCACATGTTTCTATGAAATCCTGGCTCGGACCTATGACCCGTCAAAATTTTTGCAATGGTAAGTCTATGGGATTTTGCCCCATTGACTTTTCATTGGGGCACTTTTGGGCACCTCTTACACCCCAGGGGTACAACTTACACCCCATTGTGATCCATGTTCTTAAAGAGCCTACCACCCTCTTCAAATGTTATAACCCACATGTTTCTACAAAATCCTCGAGCGGAGCTATGACTCGTCAAAGTTGGGCGCAATGTTAAGTCAATGGGATTTTTTGGGTGGTTTTTCGCCCCCCTTTCGGAAATCCTGCACCCGATCGCTTATAAAAGTCATAGCAGTCTTCTCCTCAATAAGCCGGTCGATTTGAGCCCTAATTTATGGGTCTACGACAAAGCGTGCGGGACGAGTTACGCGCCAAAAAAGTGTCCAGAAAAAGAAGAATAATAATAATAACTAGATAGGTACATTTCCTGAAGAAAATGTGAGTGGTGCTTGCCGTGGCAAGTTTCGTGGGACAATTTATGATTATACTCCAAGCCAAAAGTCAAACGATCCAACCCCCGTGTCTCTACGATGTTCTGATGCGGAGATATAAGGCTTTGTTTACTCTGTTGCTAGGGTACTGTATTTGGTTGCTAGGGGAAAAAATGGCATCCACTAGTGATTACCCTCCGAGTCACGAGTCAAACGGTCCAACCCCCGTGTCTCTACGATGTTCTGATGCGGAGATATAAGGCTTTGTTTACTCTGTTGCTAGGGTACTGTATTTGGTTGCTAGGGAAAAAAATTGCATCCACTAGTGATTACCCTCCGAGTCATGAGTCAAACGGTCCAACCCCCGTGTCTCTACGATGTTCTGATGCGGAGATATAAGGCTTTGTTTACTCTGTTGCTAGGGTACTGTATTTGGTTGCTAGGGAAAAAAATGGGATCCACTAGTGATTACCCTCCGAGTCACGAGTCAAACGGTCCAAACCCCATGTCTCTACGATGTTCTGATGCGGAGATATAAGGCTTTGTTTACTCTGTTGCTAGGGTACTGTATTTGGTTGCTAGGGAAAAAAATGGCATCCACTAGTGATTACCCTCCGAGTTATGAGTCAAACGGTCCAACCCCCATGTCTCTACGATGTTCTGATGCGGAGATATAAGGCTTTGTTTACGCTGTTGCTAGGGTACTGTATTTGGTTGCTAGGGGCGTGGCTTGGGAGTGGCCAATGATGAGCCCAGTGATTACACTCCGAGTCACAAGTAAAACGGTCCAACCCCCGTGTCTCTACGATGTTCTGATGCGGAGATATAAGGCTTTGTTTACTCTGTTGCTAGGGTACTGTATTTGGTTGCTAGGGGCGTGGCTTGGGAGTGGCCAATGATGTGCCCAGTGATTACACTCCGAGTCACAAGTAAAACGGTCCAACCCCCGTGTCTCTACGATGTTCTGATGTTGAGATATAAGGCTTTGTTTACTCTGTTGCTAGGGTACTGTATTTGGTTGCTAGGGGCGTGGCTTGGGAGTGGCCAATGATGTGCCCAGTGATTACACTCCGAGTCACAAGTAAAATGGTCCAAACCCCGTGTCTCTACGATGTTCTGATGCGGAGATATAAGGCTTTGTTTATTCGGTTGCTAGGGTGCTCAAATTTGGTTGCTAGGGGCGTGGCTTGGGAGTGGCCAATGATGTGCCCAATTGTTACACCCCTAGTCACAAGTAATACGGTCCAACCCCCGTGTCTCTAAGATGTTCTGATGCCGAGATATAACTGTTTGTATTTTATGTTGCTAGGGTGCTCAAAAGTGGTTGCTAGGGGCGTGGCTTAGTAAGTCTGTAAGGATCCTGAGAGACTGATTGGATGCCTGAGTAAAATGAGCCCACCCCCATGTCTCTATGACACTGTGGTGCGAAGATATCCATCTAGGCATTTTATAATGGCAGTCAATGGTATAGGTTGCTAGGGTGCCCAAAATGGTTGCTATGGTAACCTTACACCCCATTGTGGGGTACGTCCTGACAGAGTCTAGCACCCTTTTCAAATTTAGTAACCCACATGTTTCTATGAAATCCTGGCTCCGACCTATGACCCGTCAAAATTTTTGCAATGGTAAGTCTATGGGATTTTGCCCCATTGACTTTTCATTGGGACACTTTTGGGCACCTCTTACACCCCAGGGGTACAACTTACACCCCATTGTGATCTATGTTTTTACAGAGCCTACCACCCTCTTCAAATGTTGTAACCCACATGTTTCTACAAAATCCACGAGCGGAGCTATGACCCATCAAAGTTGGGCCCAATGTTAAGTCAATGGGATTTTGGGGGTGGTTTTACGCCCCCCTTTCGGAAATCCTGCACCCGATCCCTTATAAAAGTCATAGCACACCTCTCCTCAATAATCCGGTCGATTTGAGCCCTCTTTCATGGGTCTACAACAAAGCGTGCGGGACAAGTTAATCGCCGAAAAAAGTGTCCGGATGTAAGAATAAAATATAATAATAACTAGATAGGTACATTTCCTGAAGAAAATGTGAGTGGTGCTTGCCGTGGCAAATTTCGGGGGATAATTTATGATTATACTCCAAGCCAAAAGTAAAACGGTCCAACCCCTGTGTCTCTACGATGTTCTGATGCAGAGATATAAGGCTTTGTTTACTCTGTTGCTAGGGTACTGTATTTGGTTGCTAGGGAAAAAATTGGCATCCACTAGAGATTACACTCCGAGTCACGAGTCACGAGTCAAACTGTCCAAACCCCATGTCTCTACGATGTTCTGATGCGGAGATATAAGGCTTTGTTTACTCTGTTGGTAGGGTACTGTATTTGGTTGCTAGGGAAAAAAATGGCATCCACTAGTGATTACCCTCCGAGTCATGAGTCAAACGGTCCAACCCCCGTGTCTCTACGATGTTCTGATGCGGAGATATAAGGCTTTGTTTACTCTGTTGCTAGGGTACTGTATTTGGTTGCTAGGGAAAAAAATGGCATCCACTAGTGATTACCCTCCGAGTCATGAGTCAAACGGTCCAACCCCCGTGTCTCTACGATGTTCTGATGCGGAGATATAAGGCTTTGTTTACTCTGTTGCTAGGGTACTGTATTTGGTTGCTAGGGAAAAAAATGGGATCCACTAGTGATTACCCTCCGAGTCACGAGTCAAACGGTCCAAACCCCATGTCTCTACGATGTTCTGATGCGGAGATATAAGGCTTTGTTTACTCTGTTGCTAGGGTACTGTATTTGGTTGCTAGGGAAAAAAATGGCATCCACTAGTGATTACCCTCCGAGTCATGAGTCAAACGGTCCAACCCCCGTGTCTCTACGATGTTCTGATGCGGAGATATAAGGCTTTGTTTACTCTGTTGCTAGGGTACTGTATTTGGTTGCTAAGGGAAAAAATGGCATCCACTAGTGATTACCCTCCGAGTCACGAGTCAAACGATCCAACCCCCGTGTCTCTACGATGTTCTGATGCGGAGATATAAGGCTTTGTTTACTCTGTTGCTAGGGTACTGTATTTGGTTGCTAGGGGAAAAAATGGCATCCACTAGTGATTACCCTCCGAGTCACGAGTCAAACGGTCCAAACCCCATGTCTCTACGATGTTCTGATGCGGAGATATAAGGCTTTGTTTACTCTGTTGCTAGGGTACTGTATTTGGTTGCTAGGGAAAAAATGGCATCCACTAGTGATTACCCTCCGAGTCATGAGTCAAACGGTCCAACCCCCGTGTCTCTACGATGTTCTGATGCGGAGATATAAGGCTTTGTTTACTCTGTTGCTAGGGTACTGTATTTGGTTGCTAAGGAAAAAATGGCATCCACTAGTGATTACCCTCTGAGTCACGAGTCAAACGATCCAACCCCCGTGTCTCTACGATGTTCTGATGCGGAGATATAAGGCTTTGTTTACTCTGTTGCTAGGGTACTGTATTTGGTTGCTAGGGGAAAAAATGGCATCCACTAGTGATTACCCTCCGAGTCACGAGTCAAATGGTCCAAACCCCGTGTCTTTACGATGTTCTGATGCGGAGATATAAGGCTTTGTTTACTCTGTTGCTAGGGTACTGTATTTGGTTGCTAGGGAAAAAAATGGCATCCACTAGTGATTACCCCCCGAGTCACGAGTCAAACGGTCCAACCCCCGTGTCTCTACGATGTTCTGATGCGGAGATATAAGGCTTTGTTTACTCTGTTGCTAGGGTACTGTATTTGGTTGCTAGGGAAAAAAATGGCATCCACTAGTGATTACCCTCCGAGTCATGAGTCAAACGGTCCAACCCCCGTGTCTCTACGATGTTCTGATGCGGAGATATAAGGCTTTGTTTACTCTGTTGCTAGGGTACTGTATTTGGTTGCTAGGGAAAAAAATGGGATCCACTAGTGATTACCCTCCGAGTCACGAGTCAAACGGTCCAAACCCCATGTCTCTACGATGTTCTGATGCGGAGATATAAGGCTTTGTTTACTCTGTTGCTAGGGTACTGTATTTGGTTGCTAGGGGCGTGGCTTGGGAGTGGCCAATGATGAGCCCAGTGATTACACTCTGAGTCACAAGTAAAACGGTCCAACCCCCGTGTCTCTACGATGTTCTGATGCGGAGATATAAGGCTTTGTTTACTCTGTTGCTAGGGTACTGTATTTGGTTGCTAGGGAAAAAAATGGCATCCACTAGTGATTACCCTCCGAGTCATGAGTCAAACGGTCCAACCCCCGTGTCTCTACGATGTTCTGATGCGGAGATATAAGGCTTTGTTTACTCTGTTGCTAGGATACTGTATTTGGTTGCTAGGGAAAAAAATGGGATCCACTAGTGATTACCCTCCGAGTCACGAGTCAAACGGTCCAAACCCCATGTCTCTACGATGTTCTGATGCGGAGATATAAGGCTTTGTTTACTCTGTTGCTAGGGTACTGTATTTGGTTGCTAGGGAAAAAAATGGCATCCACTAGTGATTACCCTCCGAGTCATGAGTCAAACGGTCCAAACCCCATGTCTCTACGATGTTCTGATGCGGAGATATAAGGCTTTGTTTACTCTGTTGCTAGGGTACTGTATTTGGTTGCTAGGGGCGTGGCTTGGGAGTGGCCAATGATGAGCCCAGTGATTACACTCTGAGTCACAAGTAAAACGGTCCAACCCCCGTGTCTCTACGATGTTCTGATGCGGAGATATAAGGCTTTGTTTACTCTATTGCTAGGGCACTGTATTTGGTTGCTAGGGGCGTGGCTTGGGAGTGGCCAATGATGTGCCCAGTGATTACACTCCGAGTCACAAGTAAAACGGTCCAACCCCCATGTCTCTACGATGTTCTGATGCGGAGATATAAGGCTTTGTTTACTCTGTTGCTAGGGTACTGTATTTGGTTGCTAGGGGCGTGGCTTGGGAGTGGCCAATGATCTGCCCAGTGATTACACTCCGAGTCACAAGTAAAACGGTCCAAACCCCGTGTCTCTACGATGTTCTGATGCGGAGATATAAGGCTTTGTTTATTCGGTTGCTAGGGTGCTCAAATTTGGTTGCTAGGGTCGTGGCTTGGGAGTGGCCAATGATGTGCCCAATTGTTACACCCCTAGTCACAAGTAAAACGGTCCAAACCCCGTGTCTCTACGATGTTCTGATGCGGAGATATAAGGCTTTGTTTATTCGGTTGCTAGGGTGCTCAAATTTGGTTGCTAGGGGCGTGGCTTGGGAGTGGCCAATGATGTGCCCAATTGTTACACCCCTAGTCACAAGTAAAACGGTCCAACCCCCGTGTCTCTACGATGTTCTGATGCCGAGATATAACTGTTTGAATTTTATGTTGCTAGGGTGCTCAAAAGTGGTTGCTAGGGGCGTGGCTTAATACCTATGTAAGGATCCTGAGAGACTGATTGGATGTCTGAGTAAAATGAGCCCACCCCCATGTCTCTATGACACTGTGGCGCAAAGATATCCATCTGGGCATTTTATAATGGCAGTCTATGGGAGATGTTGCTAGGGTGCCCAAAATTGTTGCTAGGGGCGTGGCTTAATAGCTCTGGGATGATCCTAAGAGACTGATTGGATGCCCGAGTAAAATGAGCCCACCCACTTATCTCTACGACACTGTAAAGCAAAGATATCTCATCTGGAACTGTTTTATTCCCTTATATGGGCATGTTTCCTGCCCCATTATAAGTCAATGGGAATTTTCGGGTGTCGCTTACACCCCAGGGGTACAACTTACACCCCATTGTGATCCATGTTCTTACAGAGTCTACCACCCTCTTCAAATGTTGTAACCCACATGTTTCTACAAAATCCTTGAGCGGAGCTATGACCCATCAAAGTTGGGCGTAATGTTAAGTCAATGGGATTTTTTGGGTGGTTTTTCGCCCCCCTTTCGAAAACCTTGCACCCGATTGCTTATAAAAGTCATAGCAGACGTGTCCTCAATTAGCCGGTCGTTTTGAGCACTGTTTCATTGGTCTACGACAAACCGTGCGGGACGAGTTACGCGCCGAAAAAGTGTCCAGATATAAGAATAATAAATAAATAAATAATAAGTATGAGCAATAATAATAGTGATGCCTTGCATAAATGCAAGCACCACTAATAATAATATCCCTGAGCAATAGTAATAGTGATGCTTTGCATAAATGCAAGCACCACTAATAATAAGTATGCAAGATAGTAATAGTGATGCTTTGCATAAATGCAAGCACCACTAATAATAATAATAATAAAAAGCCCAGTAAGAACAGTACAGCGCATTTTCAATGCACTGTAATAATAATTTTGATTGTTTTGACACTAGACGCGGACATGTCGATTAAAAAAGGATGTGTTTATCTTCATGTGCATTGGGGTGAGGGGTTGATGGAGGGTGAGCACTCACCGGCACAAACACAATTTAGCATTTATGTATCATTTTTGTACCAAGGAAAACCAAAAAAATTATTGCCATCTTGAAAGTGTCTTTAAAGTGTTGTTTTTTCTTTTGCTGCTGGTCTAAATAAATTGATTTTCATATCTGTTCGACCACAAGGAATAAATATAAAAATATTTTACTGATTTGCATTGAAATTTACAGCTCACAGAATTGACAGCTAAACGTCCAGTCAGGTTCCTCTGTAGCCTCAGGGATCACTGTACCTAACTTTTCATTATGTTCTGGTTAATGGATTTAGGTGTTAGTTGATTGAAAATGTTTCTTTTTAATAACAAGCCTGTGCACTGTTGGACTCTTAAATATTTTACTTTCCTCCCGCCACTCCTGCTCCAGTTTGACAACTCAGAATTTCCCGAGCCCGTGTCCATCACTATGACATGGATAGAGGCGAATCGCTGTAAAACCAACAATCTCTGGTCTATTATAAGGTCCTTCAACCTCCATAACTACAGGTTTATGAAGCGAACTGCCAATAATATGGAAATTCAGAAATACTCTTATAGGTCGGTGCATAGGTGAATTTATTATTCAGTGTAAATATACCAGCATAAATAATAGACGGAAAAATGATATGGTAGGGTGGAGAGTTATTGTTTTGAATCCTACTACAGCAGGATTTTACATCAACCCTTATAAAAATGATTTATGATATAAAATGCAGGTTTATAGACATCTATCATACCTTTTTAGTGTTTTTGGCTATAACCCTCTACTGCTTGTGCGGTCTGGTACTCAACCTTTCTGTCTGTCATAAGCTAAACTTGCCCATTTACACTGATTTAACACATTACACCGCTTAAACCATAACTTGGATGGTTGTGGATGAGGTCTGTAAAGGTAAATTTCCAATGCTATCTCACGGCAATTCGTACGTGTTTTACGAGGTGCCTAATTCATATTACTTTGTACAATCTCATTCGTAGTGTACATTTTGGTATGATTTGCCTTTTCCATTGTGACATTGGGTTTAGGGTGTGGTTTCCTTATTGTTTTTTAGTTTTTTGTATAATCGTACGTTTTTTTCATGATTAACTTTGTACAAAGTCATACAAATTGGACACATCATAAGTCAGTTTTTATTTCTAAAACACATCCACCACCCCTTTTAGCTTCACCCTTTATCTTCCTTAATTTTAAAATGATACAATTACATATTACACTTTTAAAGATTACTGTATCTACCTAAAGCCCGGAATACACTGCACGATTATTGGCTGTCCCAGACGAAAGATTGCCATCGTGAAACAATCGTCGCGATTTCTGTTCTCGTGGCTCTTTATCGGATGCTATGTCGTACAGTGGGAGAGGTTCAAAGATGGCCGTTTTCCCGTTCTTGTGTCCAAAGATAGCCTACGATAGTTTTCTGACAGTGTCAGAAATTCAGCATGATCACCGCACAGTGTGTTTGCTGCTACGACCTGCGTACTGGTATTTGTTTACTACGAGCGCATGCTGGTGACGTTGCGCAACGTGTGTCGCTGCCGCCAAAGCTTCCGTGTCATCATCGTACAGTCTACATGCCTCTTGTACCCGAGTTTAAACGATCCATGTCGCACAGTGTGATAAGTTAATGATCTTATAAGAGGGCAAAAATCCTGCAGTGTATTCCGGGCTTTAAAGGGATAGTTCGCCCAAAAATGAAGATTCTGTCATCATTAAAATCATATTTTTTTCTTCATCTTAAGATATTTCACTTGCTTTCACTGATCAGTACTGTAGCTATCAGTTAACACAGCAATCTGCAACGTGATTATGAGACTCTGAGAAGGGTCCAATCACAGGAGGTAAAAAACATTGATTGATTCGCTTACAACATAATTGGGAGGATTTGGGGCGCACAGTCCTGCGACCCAGGGTGGATCCGAAACCAGCCAATTAGAGCTCAACCTCAGGTCACATGTTTTTACCCTTTTTACTGACCTACATAGACACTCATTACGGGTGCGTCCCAGACACACAAACATGACACACACACAACGAACTCAGTTTTGATTTTGAATTTTTTTAAATAAATTGTAACATGACTAACAGTGAAATAGTACAAAAAAACGATTTTATTTTGTATTAATTTGCACTATATATTTAACTTTTAGGTAACATGTTAAAATAGCTTTCCTCTCTGGCCAACTTTAAGGGGGCGGCGCGGCGCCCCAGCGCCCCCTAGTGACCAGCCGCCACTGCAAGTATGTAAGAAAAGGTTTGTACTCTAAAAATACTTTATTTGTAACAAACAGGAGATAAAGAATTTACAAACGGCTCTCCGCACGTTTCAGCACTTGGACAGCGACATAATTTTTTTTAAGCATTACTTAAGAATGTTTCTCATCCCACCATATCCACAAGTACAGAGTCATCATATACAATAAATCTGCGAGGTAGCATTAAACATTTTTTTTTAAAAAAACAGATGCATTTGTTTAAAGCAAACCATTTATTTACTTACCAGGCTACAGGTGAAGCAGCTCTTTACGCTTTGTAAGGTCTCATAATCGGTCCTCATTTATGTCCAAAAGACTCAATAATAATCTTTTACATTCAATCCTTTAATCTTTCATATTTAAAAGCGTTTTTTTGCTGCTGCACATTCATGTATGTGTTCAGCAAACCCGCTGTCGTCCTGTTTATAGGCGCATATTACTAATGCGCTCTTTAAATAACAAAAAACATATTTTGCCTGTTGCTAGTCTGTTTTGGTGACCTCAAAATAGCAACGTGCCAACAATGCGCCTGAACACACCTCGTTTTCAGACCAGAACGTCCATGGGCGCAAAAGGGGACGCAGATGCATTTGCTATTTAAACAACGTGGCGCTAAACGTGAAAATGATAATTGCGCAGGGTGGAAACTAGCAAAAGACACTTGCGTCGCGCATTGCGCTGCATTGCGTCGGGTGTAAGATAGAGCCCTTAATGTGTCATTTTAACACATTATGGGGTGGTTTTCCAGACAGGGATTAGTCTGGAAAAGAAACTCATCCCTATTTCTTAAATTCTGCAGATCAGGTACCGGGTCCAAAATGACGTCATCAAAATATCCCTTTTAATTTTCTGGGTCTGTCATGGATAGACCATATGTGGCCATATGGATAGACCATATGTGATACTGTTTGAAAGCTTGTAATGTCTCTTTTCTGCAGATATGCATCACTTTGACATATATTTTACTGTTAGAAAGTTATTTACTCTTAATCCCCCCCCCAAATAGTTATATTATTCGATATCCATATTTTTCATATTGCTCAAATATGACAGACATGCAAGTCTTATATCAAATGAAAGCTCTTATTCTCATTTTTATATGAATTATAACACAGACAACATATAAAATCATTTTTATAATTTACCACAGTGTTTTACATAATTTCAAAGGGTTTCCTGTAAAATTATAGCCTTCCCAACTTTTTTATGTATGCCTCTGCGTGTGGGTATGGGAAGCTTTTGTAGGCCAAATCCAGGCTGAAATCCCCAAAATAGCCCCTGTGCTTTGTGATCTAACTATATTTTGTTCATTTGTAAGATAGATTTGCCCAAGAATTTTTAACACGGTGGCTTTGAAACATTGCTCTGTAGGTTTGTGTATCCCGCCATCACAGCATTATTGTTTAACCAATGGTATGTGTTTGGGGGGGCAAGACTACCTATTTTATCTCGCCAGTGATGAATGGGGGAGTCATTAGGTCTATCGTTCCTCAGTAAATGATACTGTACCACCTAAACTTTACCACCATATGTGTTTGTCATTGTGTGAATTATTCATAGCTGTGAAAACCATTCTGGAGCAGTGGATGTGTCAAATAAGAACCGCTAATACATTTGACAGTGTCTGTAATCGCTTCATATAAAGTGTGGCATTTAATGCTATCAGGAAGAGTTAGTTATCTGGTACGGCAGTGAAAAACTTCACAATGATTGCATTGCTAGATTGCCGAAGAAGATCTTTCCTCTTTTAGATTCACTTGTTGGTAACCAGCTCCAGGTTCATTCATCATAACGGGCAATTGCTTCCCATTGTGTTCCCGCAGTCTTCGGCTTCTCATTATAGATGCGTCTGCACATCCCTTCGTTGACCTTATTTCAGTGATGGATTAGTAGTGCGATGATCTTTTAGCAATAATGGAGACAATCAAAGATGGTCTGTTTAGCCTTATATGCATAGATGTGTGTCGTGTAAGCCCACATCACTCAGTGGGTTGATGTTAGATCCCTGCTAGGTTAACCCTCAAACAACATCCAGATTGTTTTATATTATCACTCTCACTTGCTGCGGTAGGCACTATGAGCAAGCAAACTTGCCAGGTTTGAATTGCCAGGCCTTTGTCCTGCACATAGATCTAATTAAGTTTTCCCTCTACAAACAATGCTTGTTATCCATAGAGACTTTGTAAGGTAGCTGAGGGCACATACATTAAGAACTACAGAAGTGAAGGCAGAACAGCTTGATTATCGAGTGCTTATGTTTTTCAAACTTAAAGCTCCCATAACACACATTGTTTCTCATGTTAATTTTGAGTGCCTGTAGAGTAATATTACATCCATCATATCTCAGAAAAGTTTATTTTTTTATCGGATTTATAAAAGACAGATCAGCTCCCTCGAGATGTACGGTGGGAGGAGCGATTCACGAGCAAGCAACACACACAAACCTACTATCTCTGGATAAGTTAGGATTCACTACATGTTTGTGTCGATTACATAATATGCACTTACTCTCTGATTTCCAAGCAGTCTTACTTAAAAAACTTAAAAAACTCTGATAAAAATTGCTTTACCCCACCTCCCTATGTAAAACTAATCGCGTCCGAATAGTACTTATGATTGGCACAGTTGGGATTTGAGCAGCATCTAGAGTCACAGCGGACAGTCGCCGTCTAGTGCCGCCGGTGTGTGTGTCACCACCAGGGGCTGGCTATGTTTGACTAAAAGCCACGCCCCTTCTCAACTTCCACCTCGAGGAGGTCCCCAAAGCCAACCCAATGACCAGACAAACACGGGAACAGGTAAGTAAAATATAAAACAAGCTTTATTAAATTTAAATACTTAAAAGAACTGGGGAAATGGGAAAAGGGGAAATTAAAACTAATGGGCCTCTACGTCCTCCCTCCAGGGAGACTGCAGCCACGGGCAGACAGGGGCAAGGGCAACAGGGGTGCAGACCACCGTAAGCCGGGGGGGGGGGGGGGGGGGGTGTTGAACGTCAGGCTCCGGCCTGGTCCCTGTTATCCGTGGCGCCCTCCTTCTTCCTTCCTGGAGGCAGAACAAAATCAATGTGACTGGTAAGGAGATTTTTCCGCTGTCTGCGTACCCTCATCTATTCGACAGGGGGTCCTCGCCCCGCGTGCCTTCACGTTTCTCCGTCGTACGTTCACTCTCGTTCTCCTTTCTCTCCACAGGTGGCCACGGCTCTGCTGTTTACAGCTCTCTGGGTAGGTATCACTTTACACAGTCTGTTCTCCGAATGTTCACTCTCGTTCTCCTTTCTCTCCACAGGTGGCCACGGCTCTGCTGTTTACAGCTCTCTGGGTAGGTATCACTTTACACAGTCTGTTCTCCGAACGTTCACTCTCGTTCTCCTTTCTCTCCACAGGTGGCCACGGCTCTGCTGTTTACAGCTCTCTGGGTAGGTATAACTTTACACAGCCTGTTCTCCGAACGTTCACTCTCGTTCTCCTTTCTCTCCACATGTGGCCACGGCTCTGCTGTTTACAGCTCTCTGGGTAGGTATCACTTTACACAGTCTGTTCTCCGAATGTTCACTCTCGTTCTCCTTTCTCTCCACAGGTGGGCACTGCTCTGCTTCTTACAGCTTTTGATAAGTATGGTTTCCTCCGTAGGTCAGCAGAGGGGCGAAGATCACACACCACCTCACCGGGTCGAGCGCTGCCCTATCTCCACTGCCCGTAGGGCGATCGAATCCTGGACAGGGGCGCCCCTTTGTAGAGACCGCGGGGGCGGCGGACCCTTTCGCCTCTGACTCTGCGACAAGGACAGACACAGGTAAGTTTGCACTACGAATATTTCCAATATTGTACTCACAGTCACTGACAGCTCTTGATCTGCGTCCCTTCACACTCCAAAACAGCACACTGCGTATGGTAGCTGTAAATTCTGAGGTCGTTAGCCTCTCCGTCCTCTGCCCAGTAGAAGAATGGATGATGCGGGGCTTCGTCTGACAAGACACACAGCAACCCACAGCAAATACACAGCACCACTCCAACGTGAAAAGCTTATTAATTGCAAAGTCTCACTCACCACACTATAAGTGTACACAACAAAGGAAACGCCCGGCGTCCTCCACTTCACTTGGGCTGAAATAAGGGCGATGGAAATACGACCAGAATAGTGTTTCGTTGCTGTGGCTGCTTGGATTGACGCTTCTAACGGCTCGCCCACCACGCTGTTTTAGGGGTAGGGTATTATTTCTTCTCCTGGAGGTTTCCAACGATTTCACAGGTTAATTTCTGCAAGTTGCTCTACACCAGAATTTATACTCACAGCAGATAGCCTTTGTTTACGCTGTACAACAAGGTCGATTTTCTTCCTGCTTTGCTCCTTCAAAGGTGCTGTTTAGACCAAGGTTCCTTCTACCCATAGGATTTTCCTTCCACTCCAGCAGGTCCACCGCAGACTACCACGAGAGAGAGAGAATATAGACAGCCACCACGTCTATCAATGAGCACAGCTCCGTTCCTCAGTACACACTACGACCCTCAACTGTGATTTAACTGCGCTTTTTATACTCCTCCATGTACTCCAGTTGTCCAATTACCCGGCGATCTCTTTAACTATACACAGCTGTGCTCAATCGGCTGATTACAGCCTTCGCGAAGCTGCCGGATGTCCGGTGTTTCCGTTCTCCGGTCTGGGCGGAAACATCCGGGCGGAACCAAACTTTCTCAACTTTTGGTTCCGCCCTGAAAAGATCGTCACCTTGTGACATGTGTATACATTGATAAGAAATAATTTGTTAGATTTTTAGATACATGGCACGGCGCATTGCTTTATCGTCCAATGTGTGACCCCCTTTGGGCTACATTTACACAACAACAATGTAGTAAAAACCTAATATTTCACTTTATCGCCTTTCAAAAAATTACACATACGTGACAAAGCAGTCAAAAAGATCTGCAAAGACGACTAAGAATGCAGTATTATGCATGTCACGCCATTAGATGGTAATGGTACTTTGTAAGGAACCAATGCACATCTGCGCACATATGCATTCTTCTACAAAGCGATAAATACAAACAGTAGGTGCATCCCAAATCGCAGAGTTATGTACTTTAAGTACCCGGATGATGCACTCGTTCAACCAAAAATTCACGTTCTTTCTGATCTAAACCCTAGTTAGTGTGTAATGTTGCTATAATAGCATAAATAATACCTCTAAAATGATAAAGCTCAAATTTCACTGCCAGGCTATTTATTTTCTTTAACAGAATTCACTTTTCAAAGCCTACAGCGAACGGCCAGTTTGGGCTACAGCCCTCTACTTCCTGCTTTAATGACGTCAGTAGAACAGTTTTTGACTAAACTCCGCCCACGTCAGTCACCAGCTAAGCTAACGGCAAGCTAAGCTGCTATCGAATCACAACACACTAAACAAACTACACAATCAGAACTCGATACGTATTTCTGAAGGAGGGACTTCATAGACAAAGGAAGACATCAGCCCGTTTTGAGGACAGTGAAAACAGCGACATACAGATAAGTCAATTGTGTGAAAAATACAGACGGGACGAATTTAAAATCGTCGGCCAATTTTCCAACCCTGACAGACCCCACACACGGCGATAAAACATCGCGGGTCTAACAGTTTTGAACGTACAGTTAGTGGTGCGCCACCACATGGCAAAATCAACACATCACACACGAACCGATTTGACTCCCGAGCAGTCCCAGGTCAGACTGGAAATCTCTCAAAATCTCTCGAGATCAAACGTGATTTCAGAGTAAACAATCATGGCGGACGAAGAGGATGGCGATAGTTTGCAGTTTGTTTTTAACCGACAAAAAACGTTCTCAAAAGAAAAGGCGATGGTCAAAGAAGTGGAGACAAGACAACGCGAGCATGGACTATACTTGCTACATCATGATATGGAGGTGAGTTGTTGTGACCCATGATTTTGTTTACATGACACCGGTACATCCTCGCTTCCTCGTCACCTCGCTTTCTGATTGGCTACACGTCACAGTCCACAGGCTGCACACTTGTTTGTCCCCGGGAGACACCACACACGAGAAGAAATCGGGCCCAAAAAATCCAACATGTTGGATATCCCCGATTTGAGATCGGAGCGGTCCCGAGGTGCTTCCGAGTAGACGAGAGCAGTCTAAACACACCACACACGGCAAGAATATCTGATCAGTTTATTTTACGATTATCGGAGCATCCTTAAGATTGTCGGAAGGAGTGAATCGGGGCTAAAATCGGCCTAATTATCCTGCCGTGTGAACCAGCCATTAGTCTGATGCTTAATAAAGTCATGTTGAACAATACAAATAACAACCGTGTACAAATTGATTTTCATTGACTTGCATTGTACTGTACTGCGCGTTTCATGTCACCCATTATACTTCCCATTATAAAAAAGCATCAAGTGTGTTCCATTTGGGACAATACACTAGGCTACTCTTGTTAAAATTCATATAGTAGACGGGTGAGTACATAGTTTAATTGCACAGTGTATAGAATTTCATTTGAGAGACAGCTAGTCACGACGGCGAACGCATACAGTTTTGTTTAGATGGACAGTGAGGTGGTTTAATAATTACAAGTTTACCCCCGTAAACTTGTCGGAGAAGCTTTAAGCAAGCACACTCACACACATTTAAAGAGAAAAGTTATTTCACTAATAATTATATATATTTTGTTTCTAACTTCAGTTGTCTATTTTTGTGCAGCACTTCTGTTTAATCTCTTAATGAGCTTTAGGCGACTTTAAGTGACTTTCCAACCAAAATCAAGCGACCTGTGGCCATGAAGAGCAGGCACGCAGAGAAAACATCTGTTTCCTCTGTATTCCTGTTAGCATGCAATATGTCACAGTATTTGTCATAACATTTTTTATGATTAAAACAAAGTCAAATGAAAGAGAGGGAAAAATGTCAAGGTGATCTATGGTCTATGCTTTATGAATGTCCATCAAACATAGGATGACCATGACACATCAAAAGCCAGGAGACTTCCTTAACGCATGTCTATCACTCAAAAACCTTTCTATTCATAGCCGCATTGTTTCACCTGTACACAAATGTCACAATGAGAAGTGAGATCCCAGCGGGACGCTCTTGCCAACACTGTCGGAAAACAACAGGAACATACATGTTTACAAGTTTGTTTCTCTTCCCGTGTCAGATCTGAGCCCGTGTGGGCTTTGTCAAAACGCAAAGATGTCATATTTCCCTCAGGCACGGATGCCACCTGCCAGTTAAAGCTGGCGTGCGAGTGTGGCTTATATATTTTGAGAAATCATATTTGAAATAAATATATATACGAGTCTTTTCCATTTAAGAAGATTCCGACATAGTTTCTCCATGGAAAAGGGGATTGAGACACAAATAAGGATTTGATCTTAATCTGCTTAATCTGGAGGATAAGGAAAGGATCATAAATCAGGGATTTATCTCCCACAATCAGCCTTTTTAATGTCTCGATGTGTGTATTTCGTCATGTGGGTGCTTGACAAGAGATTAATGACTTTATTTCTTCGACATGCCACGTCCTTGCATCATCTTGCATTTATCTCATGAAACTGACAGTAATCTTTAATTAGGATCTGTCATGGACATGGGACACATATGTCAAATGCGTCCGTACACGTACGTACCCATCACTACATAGATTGTGAATATAACTCTTTGACATTTCACTCTGTTACACATTAATCATGATTATTTGTCTATGTGTGTTTTAGTTTCCCTTCTTTCTCCCTCTGGACCGCTATAGTATGCAAGGAGAGCCAACCCCCTCCGTCTCCCGACTGACAGGCGATCGATACCCACCTTCAAAATTAAAGGGTGCTGAAGTCACTATCGATCTTGCCACGGTGCTCACGTTGTAGCCTTACCACATGTTAGACAGGCTCTGTTGATTCCCTGAAGCATATTAAGAGCCTTCCAACTGAAAGGAGGCAAGTATGTGATCTCCAAGAACCCATTACCGAACATATACCCCCCTCCCAAGCATCCAGGAATGTCAGCGTGACCGTTTCCTGTTGATGCAACTGGATAAGCGTACGATGGAGGTAATTGGAGATGACCCTACAATATCTGTTAATGTAAGATCATGACTAACCTCTGAATAAGAAACACAGAAATCCATTTCCTATCTGTGTTGCTTAATTATTCACCCATCCCAAATTTAACCTCATCCGGCTATTAGAGCTGCTATTTGAGAGTTTTGCTGATTATGTAAAGCAGAAATGGAAGCGCTGTTAATGGAGCATTTTAATTTCTAGCCTTAGTTGCTGGATAAATGCATCTGCTAAATGCTTAAATGTAAGGGTACCCTTGATTAGTTTCCAACATTTATGTGTATTTTGATTCAAAGATGTTTTATCAATGTGGATATTCTGATTCTTCGCCATCCCAATGGATAATACCTGAAATATCAGCCACATGTAGTTAAACATTTGCTTTACTCTCTTTTAATACCGAACAGAATGATTCTCAAGGGTTTGCTCTAATGAGTTGGTTTGAGCAAGACATCGTCTCTAATCCATATTAAGCAGAGGAACATGATGAGACTGGCATTCACGAAATGCACATCTAAATAGGCTTCAAATCTGACTTTTGAATTTCATCTTTAGATGAACAGGAACGAAGGTGAGAGGTTTTGCAGTAATTAAATGTGGAAGATGCATTAGAGGGAACAGACGTTCGGTTGAGAGGACGGGAAGATTATTTTGCACTTGAAATAACTTTCGTCTGACCGTGATATTATTCAGCAGGGGTCTGGACTGAATTCTTTCAGGTGGTGGTGAGCGGTTGGGTTAGTAGAAAAGGATGATTTAAGGAGATTTTTCAGGGGGCTCTTAAGCTCACACCAGATTTTCTAACTCATTGTGCAATCCTGTGCTGAGAAAAGGGGAGGACAGGGTCAACCAGAACATTTTCTTCATAACTTATTTCAAGTTTATTTTGCATTTTTTGCTGCAAGGTCCAGTTACCCATTTATATTAATGAATTTCGCAGACACATCAATCTAATGCAACTTAAACACCAGCAAAGTCCCTTTAGGAAAGTTGAGCCACTTGGTGACAAAACTACAGTTTTATCTACCTTAATGGAGAAAGAAAAATATCTCTTAATTCTCATGCTAACATCACCTTTAAACAACATATTTGTGACCAACATTGAACCTGACATCAACTGTACCACAACTTCTGTTTAAAAATACATTTGTCGTCGTCCTTTCAGCTACATGCGGACAGGTTGTAGCGGACAGGCCCCTCCCCCAGAGAATCATGAGTCTTTATTGATGATTGGTTGTTTTAACTAAGAGGCGGGACTTTTGTAGCTAGAGTGGCCATATTACAGTAGGTGTGTTCGACTTCATGCGGCGCTGCACAGACCGATCGGCGGCTGACTTGAAGCAGTGCATTCCGGTTAGTAATTTTGTCTGACTTAAGCTGGCGCTGCAGGCACGTGACTGTGTCATATGGTTTTTAAGTACCGCCAGAACAATTCGAGATCAGCCGCCTGAGTTAGCCAGCGGAGTTCGCGAAGAGGAGCTGCACAGGCTGTAATGACGACACAGCTGTTTCACGATTGGTCGGATTCACTACATCAACAACAATCACGTGTATTTCGTGTTTATTTTCACGCCCTCAGTTCCACAAATGCTCACAAATCTGTATTTTTATAACAGTTAAGGCTATTTTCATGTAGTCGCGATGTTATATTGTGTCATCTTCATCAAAATAAAAAGGATAAAAAACGTAGACCCCACTACATTAGTATTTAAATAATATATGCTTATGTTGAACTTAATTCTTGTAAAAACAGATGCTGTAAGCCTCTTCAGTTCCACTCATGCTCATACACGGACATTCAAAACAGTATAATTCACTTTTTATGTTGTTTACATCTTACAAATCATGTTTACTGCGATAAAGCAAGCAAACGGCACGCGATCAACCATGCCTGATGTAAATGCAGCAAACTACGGGATCCATGACGTGTCCGACTTCACGTCTCCGTTTTCAGCTCCTCCCCGCCTGCACGCGGCTAATCTCGCCGATCGGTTACATCCAGCCGATGTCGAACACACCTATTGTTCACAGTAACAGCAGTGCTCAATCTTGTTACATGCAATATCTGTGACACCAGTAGCTCAATGATACTGTTTGAAAGAAGCAAAGAAGCAAAAACACTCTAAAAAATTGCAAATAGCACTAAAAGTGTTTCAATTGTGACTATAAGCATAAGTGTACCCTTCTGCGCTTGGAAAATGTTTAGGTTCTGTACATTTTGTATGAATCTGTATGTTTTATAATATAATGATTTTTTTTCTAATCTCAAAACATTAATATATTTTTAATATTTGATTTTTGAAAAAAATCGACATTCTAAGACACATTGATAGAATATTGTTGCTTAAATGCCCCAAACCTCATAGTCATGATATATGTAAGGGATAATGTATAGACAGCAGGTTATTATCGC